>NW_028013269.1:0-789 GCF_054177405.1 Leptonychotes weddellii
GGTAAAATAGTAAATAAACTGTTTCATAATTTTTTTTATTCTTTACAAAATATATTACTTTTCATTAAAAAAACAGCAACAGAAATGAAAATAAATGTGATGTCACCTGGTGGTGAGATCCAGGATGGCAGCTCTGAGAATCTCAGACCAGGGGACTGCATAAGGGGGAGGGAGGGATGGAGGTTAGGAGCTTGATTTTGTGGGATCAGTCAGCTTTCTGGATTTTCACTTACCTGGAAGATTACTTTGGTATCCATCACTTCTCTAGGATATAAACAAAACACATTTTCTGGTATATCTAAACCTGAGATTATAGGTCCAGCTCTGGAATTGCTTTTAAACTGCAACTATGTGTTTTGGAGGTGGTAGAACTAGAGGGTACATAGAAACACATACACGTCAATTAAATTTTCTAAAGAGAAAACAGGATTGTTTTATTTATAAAGTCCAGACCTTTTTGTTCCTGATTACACCTTTCAACGGGCAAGTTACATCAGCTCTTGGTACAGAAATGGCACTCTGCCTCTTCCCTTGGAAAGTTGATCCAGATGGAATTATCAGTGGACATTTCTTAACTATGTGTCTGCCAGCAATTGTCCTCTCTCCCTTTTTACATCGATATGTAAACTCTCATACTAACTGGGAAATTGGTCATATCTTCAACCAAGTAGTCATATACTGTACAGCACATTCCTCTCTTTGATGGTGCCAAAGTCATCTGAGAATGTGGCAGTTTCTCAAGACTGTAACAGCACTCCAGCCAGTCTTTTTATTTATTTATTTATTTAT
>NW_028013270.1:0-11596 GCF_054177405.1 Leptonychotes weddellii
CTCTCCTTCTATTTTCAATGACAGCCTAGCTGGATATAATCTTCTTGGCTGCATATTTTTCTCATTTAGTGCTCTGAATAGATCATGCCAGTCCTTTCTGGCCTGCCAGGTCTCTGTGGATAGGTCTGTTGCTAATCTAATGTTTCTACCATTGTAGGTTACAGATCTCTTGTCCTGAGCTGCTTTCAGGATTTTCTCTTTGTCTCTGAGACTTGTAAGTTTTACTACTAGATGTTGGGGTATTTACCCTTTCTTATTGATTTTGAGGGGGGTTCTCTGTGCCTCCTGAATTTTGATGCCTGTTTCCTTCCCCAAATTAGGGAAATTCTCTGCTATAATTTGCTCCAATATATCTTCTGCCTCCCCTCTCTCTCTTCTTCTTCTGGGATCCCAATTATTCTAATGTTGTTTCGTCTTATGGTATCACTTATCTCTTGAATTCTGCCCTCGTGATCCAATAGTTGTTTATCTCCCTTTTTCTCAGCTTTTTCATTTTCCATCATTTGATCTTCTACATCACTAATTCTCTCTTCTGCCTCCTTTATCCTAGCAGTTAGAGCCTCCATTTTTTATTGCACCTCAATAATAGCCTTTTTTATTTCAACTTGATTAGATTTTAGTTCTTTTATTTCTCCAGAAAGGGTTTTTCTAATAACTTCCATGCTTTTTTCAAGCCCAGCTAGTATCTTTAAAATTGTCATTCTGAACTCTAGTTCCGACATCATACTAATGTCCATATTGATTATGTCCCTGGCAGTCGGTACTGCCTCTTGTTTTCATTTTTGAGGTGATTTTTTCCGTATTGTCTTTTGTCCAGAGGAGAATAGATGAATGAGAGAATAAATGCTAACAGGGTAACAACTACCCCAGAAAAATATACACTAAACAAATCAGAAGAGACCTGAAACCAGGGGAAAAGAAAGTGAAAAAAAGAAAAAAAGAAAAAGATAAAAACAAACAAACAAACAACAAAAAAAACAGAATATGATCAAATATGATCAGGCTGGTGCATAGATCAGTGCCACACACTAGATTTTGAGCATTTTTTGGTCTGTTAGAAGAAAGTGCCTCCTAAAATTTTAAAGAAAGAAAAGCTTATATGTGTACAAAGATAATTGTAAATACACTGAAGGGATGGAATATGACTATAAAGATGAAAATTATAAAGGATTTTATAAAAGGAATTGATAAATAAGAAGTTGGTTGAAAAAGAAGGAACAGGATTTAAAATAAAAAAAGGGTGAGAGGGGCGCCTGGTGGCTCAGTTGGTTAAGCAACTGCCTTCAGCTCAGGTCCTGATCCCAGGGTCCTGGGATTGAGCCCCGCATCAGGCTCTCTGCTCGGCGGGATGCCTGCTTCTCCCTCTCCCCCTCCCCCTGCTTATGTTCCCTCTCTCACTGTGTCTCTCTCTGTCAAATAAATAAAATCTTAAAAAAAAAAAAAAGGGCGAGAATGTGATCAGGCAGACTAGAATAAAGCCATACACTAGAGATTTAGGGTATATTTTGGTCTGTTAGAAGAAACTTATCCCAAAATTTTAAAGAGAGAACAACTTATATATATATACCAAAAATAAAGTTAACTACTAGGAAGATATAGAATATGACTAAAAATGAAAAATAAAAATGTTTTTTTTTAAAAAGGGATTGATAAGATGTTGGTGAAAAGGGGAAAAAGAAAAATTCAAAAAAAGAAAAAAGAAAATTTAAAAAATTACCTTTGAAAGACTAAATAATTATGGGAAAAAAAACATGAATTCCATGTGCATTATTCCTCTAGTGCTAGAGTTCTGCCATTCTCATTGATCGGTAAACTCGGTCTTGGCTGGCTATTCTTGCTGATCTTCTCAGGGAGGGGCCTATTGCAGTGGTTCTCAAATGTCTTTGAGACAGATCCAGGCTAAGTAATCTGCTTGGGTTTGCTCTCGGGAGCTTTTGTTCCCTGCAAGCTTTCTTTACAGCTTTGGATGATGAGAGTGAAAATGGCGACCTCCCAATCTCTGCCGTGAGTAGCTGAGAACTCAAAGCACCACTCCTCAGTGAGCCCCAGAGAAAAGCAGTTGATCACTC
Organism: Leptonychotes weddellii; assembly: GCF_054177405.1. Classification (NCBI taxonomy): domain Eukaryota; kingdom Metazoa; phylum Chordata; class Mammalia; order Carnivora; family Phocidae; genus Leptonychotes; species Leptonychotes weddellii. Next base: position 2,070 of record NW_028013270.1, read on the forward strand.
CTGTCTCCCCAGTCTCCAGTCGCAGTCCATGCTCACCCGGCCTGTGACCCCGCATTTTCTATCTCTGGCACACAACCCCGTGTGGAGTCTGCAAACCCAGCAGAGTCCTGTGGTGCACCCTGCACCACTCCTTCCAGGGGAGGAAGGAGAGTCTCCCTGGATCTGCGGTTTGTTGGGTCCCTGTGGAGGAGCAGTGGCCCGACTGTGCTGTGGATCATGGTTTATGGTAACCCCATGCTGAGAGCCCTCTCCTCAGCTCCATCTCTGCAGCTGGCTTCCCTGCTCTGATACCTGGGAGCTCTGCCACACTCAGGCACCCCTGATCTTCCTGTGACCCTGAGGGTCCTGAGACCACACTGTCCCAGCGAGGGTTCCACCCCTCGCTTAGCCACTGGAGCGACATCCCTCAGTGGAGCCGACTTCTAAAAGTTCCAATTTTGTGCTCCGCTGCTTATCACTTGCTGGTAGCGGCTGATGGAGGCCCCTACCCTGCCATCCATCTTTCCGAATATCACCTCAGATTCACTTCTCTGCACGTCCTATCTTCCAGGAAGTGGTCGCTTTTCTGTTCAGAGAGTTGCTGCTATTCTTTTCTTTGATCTCCTTTTGAGTTCGTAGGTGTTCAGAATGTTTTGATCCTTATCTACCTGAATTCCTGGGACCAGATGAAATTTTTTTTTTTTTTAGTTTTTTTTTTTTTATTCTTATGTTAATCCCCATACATTACATCATTAGTTCTAGATGAAGTGTTCCATGATTCATTGTTCATGCACAACACCCAGTGCTCCATGCAGAACGTGCCCTCCTCAATACCCACCATCAGGCCAACCCATTGGGACCAGATGAAATTTAGGTCTCGTACTCCTCCACCATCTTGCCGATCATTTCCAATTCACTTTAAAGATGAAGGTTTGTTTAGGTAAGTCAGTTAATTATAGGATTTGTATATTAACAATAAAACCACAATCAAAAAAGTTGTTTATAAAGAGTTTGAAATAATCCATAAAGAGGGTTACAATATAATGATTACTAAAAAGCACATAGTTTAAATTTATGTTTTTACTTATTGCATCATTTCTTCTAAATATTTTTGTATGTATAGGTGTGTAAGTATAAAAAAGTGATATGTATGTGTGTACATGCACTTGTATAAAAGAAGTAAAGTGATTTAAAGTAAGCTATGAAAATAGAATCAATAGTTGAATCTGAATGTTTCTGATAATCAACATAATAACTATCAATGATCACCAAAAGATTTAAATACATTTAATGTTCACAGTAGCACTGAAAAGTCATGAATGCTCTGCTTATACAGACATCCTCCATTAGCCTCACCACCCCTAGAGCACCTGCAATTGAGCAAGTATTTTGTAAAATGCCACCCCATTTCCTTCTTTACAGTGAATTAGACTTTGGCTGAGCACTGGCCCAAACTTGAGTCAACCAGGATAACTTTCATGGTTATTTCTCATCTGATCTAAGAACTAGAGAAAGAAAAATGAAGGTATACATGACAAGAAAACTAGAAGTGGGAGATGGTTGATGTTTATTCCTGTATTTTGAGATTCCCTTCAATCCTACTTTTTTCTTTTTGAGGTCCCACTATATTTCCAAATCTGATTTTATGAGACACCCTATTTGTATAGCTATAATTAATTTCTGAATGTGCTCCTGTGAAATTGAAATGATTTATTTATAACCAACATAGTCTTAACTAGTATAATTATTCTAATTCCCTGAGGAAATTGAGGCTGAGGGAAGTTAAGTACCTTTTCTCAAAGTCATACAACTATTGGAGATCACAGACATTTTTTGGACTCAGGTCTGACTTTAACACCCATACTCATTCCCTTACACCAAGATCAGGATGAGTGAGAGTGAGGGATTACAGATAACTTTCATGAGTTTTAAGTATTTTTTCTATATTTTCCAAATTTTCTACAATAACCATGCATTTATGAATAAAGGTAATTTATTTTTTTAAGATATATAAAATCTGTACATTTCAATATAATAGGAATCTAGAGCTGGGGGTTGGAGTGTTGAGTTCCGTGGGAAGGGGGCAGTGTATTGAAATGATATCAGAAACAATTTCATCTGTTTTATCTCTTTTTGTTTTTATATATTATGGTGAATTGTTGGATATATTCCTTGTTTGCTTAAGAGTGTATATTATGCAGTTTTTAGATATAGTGATATATATACACACATACACACACACAAGATCTGTATTTTGCTGTATATATATTGAAGCTACATTATTAGGTGCTCATGAATGTATAATTAATGTTTTCCAGGTGGATTAAAACTTTACATTATAAAATACCCCTTTTTAAATTTATTAACCCTTTTTGCCTAAAAGTCTGATTTAGCAGTATAAGTACAGTCACACCAACTTTCGGCATATTGATATTTTTGTTATATATGTGGTCATTTGTAAACTTTTTATATCTTTTATTTTAGATATGTTTCTTATAAAAAGCAAAGTTTTGTTTTTTTTAAAGTGAGATAATCCGACTTATGATTGGACTCTGATCCATTTACATTTGTTCTTAGATCAGTATATTTGAGATAAATCAATTACTTTTTGATGCTTTATCTTTTTAAGAACTCTATCTGTTCTTGTTTCTCTCATTTTTTACCTACTCTTTGATTGATTACTATCATTAATGATTCCCATGGAGATTTCAAAATGATCCTTAATTTATCAAGGTCTAAATATCAATCAACTTTTTTACATCTTCTACAAAAATATGCAAGGACCTTAGAAAAATAAAGTTCCCTTTATGCCCTCCTGATTATTCCTCTTGCATTTCCAACATTCAACTGGGAGTTTTTTCTTCTGCTAGGAGAAAATCCATTAGTACTCCCTTTTCTGCTATCTGCTGATATATATAGATATAGATATAGATATAGATCTCACACACACACACTATATATATATATATATATATCACACACACACACACACACTATATATATATATATATATATATATATATATATATATATATATATAGTACCTTTAGTTTCCTTATCTTTGGAGATGTTTTTTCCCTGTGAAATTCCAAGTCAACAGTTTGGTATCATTGTTACTTTTGTTTAAGCTTTTGAAACAGGAACTAGTAAACAAGGAAAAAGGAAAATTGTCCCCAAATATTGAGCTCACCTCTCTGAATATCATGAAATTTAGTTTCTGGCCTGGTGTGTAAGGTAAGTATAGCGGCATTTCAAGTCCCTTAGTGGTTACAACAATTCTTATGTATTATTTCTCACAACAAATGGATTCCTTGAATGGTTCTTATCTGGGCCAGATGTGGCTGTTCTTGGCTGGGCAAACCTGTGGATTATGGATGGGTGACAGAGGGCTGGTTGGTCTAGGATGGTCTAGGATGTCCTTGCCTGGGCAGGCTCAGCTCTGTTCCATGTGTTATCTCATCCTCTGGCAGGATAGCCTGCCTTGCTATAGTCCATGGTGGCAGAGTTCCAAGAGAGAGAATAGAAGCTTGAAATCTCTTTTGAAATTTAGATTCAGAACTGGCATGCTGCCACATCTGCCAAATTACTTTGGCCAAAGCAAGTCCCAAGACCAGCACAGATAAGGGGTGGGAAAAAGACTACATTCTGATGGGAAGAACCAAAGAGTCACCTTGTAAATGGTACAAATATCACAAGTAATCTACCACACTTGGTAATTCTTTGTGAATTTATTAGTACCCCATTGCTTTTCAATTGATATATGGGTATATCTTATCTGGCTTTTCTAGTTGTTCTCTAAGGCAGAGTTGATCTGACTTACTTAGTCTGACATTACTGGAAGACTGTTATATCTGTTTTCTAGGAACTTTTATTGTTCAAATTGGTGCAGCTAGCAATAGTGGAACTATTATATTTTTGTTAAAGAAAGACAATAATTATGTAAGCGCCATTACATTTTTCCCCCCACTAAGCAGTAATATTCACTCAGTCGCATAAAATACTCTGGCTGGGAGGTCAGGCAGTTGCTTAGTGATGCTCAATTTCTCCCCAAGGGGTTCATGTACCAGCATGCTTAGTTGTGTTTACTTCAAGTGGCTACATCATGTAAATTTAGTTCTTGACATGCAATTCAGAAAATGAGTCTCTTTTATATAGTTCACTGATTATAAAGTCCATGAACAGTTTATTGGATAGTTTCCACTCAATCAGTCTGCCTGGTGTAATTTTTCCCAAGGGATTGAAACTTTATGTTGTTATTTCAATCCCAAGTAGATCTACTTGCATTGTAATAGTTGGGAACTCACGATTTCCATTTACACTAACTTTCACAGACATATTAAGCTGTTGTTTCTCTTTCCCTGCTAGCACCAACCCCAGAAAAACAAACAAACAAAAACCAATTGCAAGTAAAATAAGAGTGAATAGTGTATGCTCCATTAAACTTTCCTACTATTTTTCTTTTATTCTACAATAGGCAGAAACAAAATTACAAATTTGTACAAAATATTTATTGTTTTCTCGTTTGCAGTGTCACCATTTTTAAATCCTGCACTCCCCAGATGACATTACTCTTTATCAAATTATTAAATTGGTAATGTTTAGTATGGCTGAAGAGACAGTGTAACTTATCTCAATAGCCCAATTAACTGAAGAATAATGCTAATTTTATAGGTTATGTGGTATGGTTCATCACAACTGTGCCTTCTTCTTTTTAATATTTATTTTTCTAAATCTGATAAACCAATTAGCAAATGTTTATTCATCTACTACTTTATGACCAACACTAGACTCTCAGAAATAAAGTCAAAGGCATGAGAAATATCCCTTTTTAGGAGAACAAAGACAAAAAACATTTTAAAAAATCATCAGTGTTTATGGCCCAGAGTAATTAAATGCATGTGTAAACACATTTTTAATATTCATTTTAAAAAGTCACACACAAGACTGATTTTTAAGGATCATACAAAGCACTGTAATTCCTATCAAGTCTTTGCTATCCCTTCAAGACTGCAAAAATGTCTACTTCCTCAGAACTCTCAAAGCAGCAAATTTATAATACTTTTATATATTTATCATGATCTACCTTCCTTTGTAGTTATTTACTGTAGAAAAGTAGAGAGGATAAAAATATGCAACAAATCTGGAGACAGTGAGTATATTTTCCTAGCTGAAATAAAAGAGACCATTGTGGATTATAGTGGATAAGTGATAATTTTGAAGTCAGTCTAGGGAAGGACCTGAATATCAGATGTCAGAATTTAGGTTTTATGACAAATAATTAAAAGTCAGTCCTTGGTCTTGATTAATGGAATAACATCCTGAAAGCAAATCAGCTCATCACTCTCCTCAATAACCACCAGCTGAGTATGTTTTTCAGAACAAACGGTGTAAATCCTGTGAATGAATGAATTTCATCCTGACTAACCACTAGACTTTTTCTCACAGCAATCTTCTGCTAGAACACTCGTCCTTTATTCTTTCTTTTGCTAATGCCTACTAAAGTCTTAATGTAGACCTAATTTTATCTAGGAAATCCCCTTTCCCCCAACACCAACCCCATAATCCCTACTTCATGTTCTCCTCTCTAAAATATTAATACAAATCTTTTCTTCTTCCAGAAAAATCATCAAGCTTCTTTAAAGCATCCACAGATTTCATCTCTTGTTTTAACAACAGTACATAGCATAGAGCCTGGCATATATTAACTGCCCAAATTTGATTTCTTTTTTTTTTTTTTAAAGATTTATTTATTTGACAGAGAGAGACACAACGAGAGAGGGAACACAAGCAGGGGGAGTGGGAGAGTGAGAAGCAGGCTCCCTGCCAAGCAGGGAGCCCGATGCGGGGCTCGATCCCAGGACCCCGAGATCATGACCTGAGCCAAAGGCAGACGCCTAATGACTGAGCCACCCAGGCGCCCCTTTGATTTCTTTTTTTAAGATTTTTTATTTATTTGAGAGAGAGTACGAGTTGGGGGAAAGACAGAGGGAGAAGCAGACTTCCTGCTGATCAGGGAGCCCGAGACCCTGAGATAATGACCTGAACTGAAGGCAGACACTTAACTGACTGAGACACCCAGGCGCCCCCTGATTTTGATTTTTGACTTAGCCTTTGCTAATGCGTTGGGTGCTATCCAGCAAAATCATGTCTTCTGCCTTCCAAATGCCTATAGTAAGATTAGACAAAAAAGACAAGTTAAATAACATAAATAATGCAAGCAATATGAAGCATACACAGTTTTCTGTCCAGTGAATAGTATAGATGATGAGCTCTTTAGTTTTAGAAATGGAGGAAACTGTGTGATTGATCTAGTTTCAGGAAGGTATCACAAATGAGGTAGGATTTAAGCTGAGAGTCAAAAGATCCATAGGATAAACTAAGAAGACACAGGAGAAAGAAAAATCAAAGTGAAATTTAGTGTGAACAAACAAAAGAAGAAAACAGAGAATTACAAAGTATATTCCGTGTGTGCAGAGCAGACAGGTTCGGCAATGCAGAATTTCACATAGGAAGTAGTAGATGGTGAGACTTGATAATCAAATGAGGAATAGAAGTGAAGGGGGTCAAAAGCTACAAAATTCTGGAGCACCTGGTGGCTCAGTCAGTAAAGCATCTGCCTTCACCTCAGGTAATGAACGCAGGGTCGTGGAATTGAGCCCCGTGTCAGGCTACCTGCTCAGTGAGGAGCCTGCTTCTCCCTCTCCCTCTGCCTGCCACTCCCCTTGCCCATGTTCTCTCTCTGTCAAAAAAAAAAAAAAATACAAACTTCCAGTTATAAAATAAATAAGCCATGGGGATCTATTGTTCAGCATAGTGACTACAGTTAATAATGATATTGCATATTTGAAAGTTGCTAAAAGAGTAGAGCTTAAAAGTTCTCATCACAAGAAAAGAAAATGCTATGACTATATATGGTGTTGGATGTTAATAAGACTTACTGTGGTGATCATTTCATAATATATACAATATTGAATTATTATGTTGTACACCTGAACTATTATAATGATATGTATCAATTATATCTAAAAAATATAGATTGAGGCGCCTGGGTGGCTCAGGCATTAAGCGTCTGCTCAGGTCATGATCCCAGGGTCCTGGGATCGAGCCTCGCATCGGGATCCCTACTCCATAGGAAGCCTGCTTCTCCCTCTCCTACTCCTCCTGCTTGTGTTCCCTCTCTCGCTATATCTCTCTCTGTCAAATAAATAAATAAAATCTTTAAAAATAAAAAAAATAAATAAAGATAGATTAAGAACCTTCTTTAATGATGGCTCTGGGATGCAGGATTTAGATAGCAACTCCTTTAAGACAGAAGATGAGAAGTCCAAAGGATCAGAGTCTCAGTCCTTCTAATGTACCATCTGCAAGAACTGCCACCCATGTTATTAATTCAGGTCAGCCATATTCTCTTTGTTTCCCACCTTTATTTTTTTTATTTTCTCCCCTTGGCCTTGACTGTATACTGATCCAGCAAATTTGTTTTGTTGTTTGTTTGTTTTCATCTGAAGTCTGGCATTTCTTACTGCAGTAGTTGGTATCTAACCTTATTCCTGCCTCTGTTTCCATTTCTGCTTCACCATCAAGGACTGAATGCTAACCATACTCTTAAATAAATATTCTTACCTCCATGGATCTTCATGGATTTACAATTTCAGGTTCTCACTTTGTTTTTGTTTTGTCTTGTTTTATTTGCTTTTGTGTTGGGTTTGGCCAGCAAACCCTGAGATGGCAAATGAAAAGATTACTCCAGGGGCACCTGGATGGCTCAGTTGGTTAAGCGACTGCCTTCGGCTCAGGTCATGATCCTGGAGTCCCTGGATCGAGTCCCGCATCGGGCTCCCTGCTCAGCGGGGAGTCTGCTTCTCCCTCTGACCCTCTTCCCTCTCATGCTCTCTCTCATTTTCTCTCTCAAATAAGTAAATAAAATCTTTTAAAAAAAAAAAAAAGAAAAGATTACTCCAGACACCTAAGTAGGAGAAAGGAGATGGCCTGTGGACCAGACACTCTAGTGGTGAAAGGCCCCGAGTCAAGCTCTACCTCCAATTTTATTATGCATGTTATGGTTACATCAAAGAATCAAGATTAGAAAGGAATATAGTTTCCATAACTAGGGACGTGACATTTATGGGCATTGTGTGATTAGAACTATCTATGTTCATGACTTGCAGGCAGGGGTAGGTGACTGTTAAGGATTTATGACTAACCTAAGTTAAGTCCCCTGGGAGATAATGTTGAGCCACAATTAGGATCTGTTTTCAGCCCAGAAACCTAAAAGAAGGCCCAGTTTTCTGGTCACTCCTTCTTTGCTTTTCAACCAGCCTCTCCCAAGGAGAACTGTGTTTATTATATCTTAGTTAGCCAGGCATTGTGAATTCCCACACTTTTGGTCTCATTACTGCCAGTCCAACTTTTTCTACTTTGGTGCATGACGTAGAAAGTTCACCAAACAAAACTATCCCGATTTTAGCCCATATACAATTAGTGTTATAGAGAATTTTGAGCACAGTCAAGGTTGTAATAAAAAATTCTCCATGAAGATTAATTTTCAACTGTACATGAAAAAGACTATAGAGGAAGACATGTTTACTTCATTAGTCTAGGTGAACTTATTAGGAAAGGTTTTTTTTGAGCAAGAGACAGAGAGTGTGTGTGTGCTGCATGAGTGAGGGAAAAGGGGCAGAGGGAGAGGGAGAGAGAGAATCTTAAGTAGGCTCCATGCCCAGTATGGAACTTAATGCAGGGTTCTGATCTCACAACCCTGAGGTCAGGACCAGAGCCAAAATCAGCACTTAACCGACTGAACCAGGTGCCCCAAGGAAAGCATTTTTTAATGTTTCTGGCTTTAATGGATTCCCTAGCCCATCCCCTATCTCTATCCAAGGGTGGGACAAAAGTAGTAGTTCTAAATATCTTTCTCTTCTGAAATATGTGCATGGGCCATAGGCACTAATTATGGCATGCATCATAGCCTAAGATAATAACGGGAAATTGAAATTACTTCCACTTGAGTAAAATAGAATGACGCTCTAGTTAAAAATATACAACTAGCTTCAGTTGTAGCATAAATCATTTGTAATGTTATTTTGTAAATCATAACTCCAAGTTAATATCTGGAAAGGATTTGTTGAAAGGCAGAATGGGCTGTTCCATCTTGAGCAGCACCAAGACTTTCCTCCTAAGATGTGAAATTCCAGTTGCCTTATTTTAACTTCTTTTTAAAAATTATTTCAGAGAAAGGCTCAGTCATCTCTCAAGCTTGTCAACTCCTTTGTTTTTATTTTATTCATTCTATTTGAGACTATTTTCTGATGTGTCTAGCAGAATGACATTTGTTTACTACATTAAAAGAAGCTATTTCTAGATGCAATTATGAAGTAATTTGTCTTCTGTCAATATGCCTCCATTTTTCTTAAGCTCACTCAAAAACAAAGACACAGGCAGTTTTCATTTGTTCTTTTTTTTTTTTTCTTTTTTTTTTTTTCTTCTTATGTTAATCCCCATACATTACATCATTAGTTCTAGATGAAGTGTTCCATGATTCATTGTTC
>NW_028013271.1:0-789 GCF_054177405.1 Leptonychotes weddellii
GCTCAGGTCATGATCCCAGGGTCCTGGGATCGAGCCCCGCATCGGGCTCCCTGCTCGGCAGGAAGCCTGCTTCTCCCTCTCCCCTTACCCCTGCTTGTGTTCCTGCTCTAGCTATCTCTCTGTCAAATAAATAAAATCTTTAAAAAAAAATAATAAAATAAAATATCAATCCATTAAGTTCTAATTAATCTTCAGGCACAATGAATTCAACCTGACAACTGTGCTATATTCTCCAATCTTTTCCTTCAAGATTCTGCTATATTTATCCAGTTTTAGGAATGTGTTTAATAATTCTAATGTCTAAAACATATGGAAATCTTAGATCCCTTGAAGAAAGTCTATTGCATTTCACTCAGTATTGGTGTTTTAAAATGCAGTACAGAAATAAATATTTCAGACTTCGTGGCACATTGCCTGAGTTCAAATCCCAATTCCGCCATGACCTTGGACCAGTCATTTAATTTCTTTCTGCCTCAATTTCAATGTGATGAAAGTACAGGTTGGTTACAGTACAGGTTGGTTACAAAGATTAAATAAGTTAATATATGTATGTGCTTTAACGAAAATACCTGGTATATAGTATATTTTTATAAGTAAGCTACTACTATTGCTGTTGTTGCTATTCATCTATATATTTTTTCCTCTTTGCTAAAAGTATCAACAAGAGTTTCAAATTCATCGTTAATAAATTATTTTGACATTTGAATGCAGAGCGATGCTTTAGAATTCATAATATTAGAAAATTCGTAAATATGGACATTCCAAGATACAGAAAATAGATAACCTAAC
>NW_028013272.1:0-789 GCF_054177405.1 Leptonychotes weddellii
ACTAGAATCTGATAACTCACAAGGGTGGGTTATAGTTTTCCACTGAAACACAAAATCTCTCTCTCCAATCACCCCCATTTTGATCAAAGATAATCAAAATAAGATTACTCTTATTCACAAAATAAGTCTAGTCTCATTAAATTTAGCCTACTTATTTCTGTAAATTTCAGTGAGAATGGTAGTTGACCAAATAGACCTTCTTAATGTTTGCTTTGCTGGAGTTTTTATGGAGAATCTCAGCTTGGGGTTTTATAAACCTCTAGAGGCTAGAATGGGGTCAAGCCAGTAACTTGTCATCATACTTCATCTGCAGTACCTATAGATTTGGGTGAATTTCTCTCTTTTTGAGGTCACCAAAATATTCTAAGCTTCCTGGGCTGACCAGGAAGTGATATTTCTTATTTGCTTTTAGGCTGGTATTTCCATGAGCCAGGTACCAGGCTGGTTATTTCAAGAGGGCTTTGTAAGCATTGGCTCCTTCATGTCAACCTTGGTTCCTTAAAACTGTCTAGCCATATCTGATTCTATGCACATACTTCTAAAATATGACACTCCAGTCAAAGCCTTGGTGATATAACCAGTTTTTCCATTTATGTTCTAATTAATACAAGGAGAACAGATCCTTCTTTTTTTTTTTTTTTTAAAGATTTTATTTATTTATTTGACAGAGAGAGAGATAGCGAGAGCAGGAACACAAGCAGGGGGAATGGGAGAGTGAGAAGCAGGCTTCCTGCCGAGCAGGGAGCCCGATGTGGGACTTGATCCCAGGACCCTGGGATCATGACCTGA
>NW_028013273.1:0-789 GCF_054177405.1 Leptonychotes weddellii
AAGAAGAAGAAGGAGTCATACAATTAACTTCTAAAAATACAAAACACAAACTTGCAAGTTGAGGGCAGTATTTTCTTTTTTTTCATATACTAAGTGTGAAAACTATATCAGAATAGAAAAATCCTCAAAGTGAACCGGGTGCTTGCAATCAGCAATCACACGCTGCTAGAGGTGAGGTTGGCAGTGTCTACCAGCTGTGTTAAATTGTGGCTGGTGGTATTTATGAACCACCATCAAGAGCCCCTGGGGTGCAGAAGTCAAGAACACAGCTTCTAGAGTCTTGATTTTAACTCCAACTCTTACTGCCCAACTTTGGCCAAAGGTCTTAACCTTCCCGAGCATGCATTTTCTTATCAATAAATTGGGGAAATAATAAGATTTACTTTATGAAGTTATAAGGATTAAATGAGTTAGTAAATGTAAAATTCTTGAAATAGTAACTGGTATAAAATAAATTGTTACATGAAAATTTATTATTTTTGCTAATCTTATTTATTTTTTAGTCTAAGCACAGTTATTGTATGAAGATAAAAATATAATGTATTTTTTATTTTCTAAAATGTTTTTGACTACTTATGTAGAAAAATATGGTCTTCTAGAATAGTATTTAATGTAGGAGTTATCTACAATATTTATTTTATAAAAACTGGAATGCCATAATTTTTAATCAGTTTAAATCTCATCGCATTAAGTCTTTATTGGCCAACTTTTTATTTATTAAATTTTTGCCTAAAGCAATTAGTGTCCTTTCCTAAGATGTATTCCTAAGCATATGGTCTTTTTTTCCCA
>NW_028013274.1:0-789 GCF_054177405.1 Leptonychotes weddellii
AACAAGAGTATGCCATAAAGAGAGGTGGTAGAGAACATTGAAATAAAATCCCCCTGAGAATATGTTGACCACACTCCTATGCCCATTCCCTTCAACCTGTAGAAAATGAGGGCTGATGAAGTAGAATAGCGAGGAGAAACAAGTATGGAAACCCCAGAGGCTCATTTCCTCTCCCTTTTAGAATCTTCATAAAAATCAGTCTTAGTAGGTTTGAGTTAGCTCAAGAAAGCCCTGGCAGATTCCAGTTGCTGATCAGAGAGGCTCTGCTTCTCAGACAAGACCAGTTTCTCAACCAGGAGCATTTATTATTCTCTGGTACCTGTCCCTATAAATACAGAGAGCATTAAAATAGTCCCATCCCTGAGGATCTCTTTCCATGGTATATCCATTACAGGTAAACCCCACGCAGGCATGCCCCTGTCTGAAAATGAGAACTGGTGTGATGGTCAGTGCAAGGCTACTGTTCTGCTTCTAAATTTTTTTCTAATTCTGTTTTACATGTATGCTAATGGCTAAAAGGGTTTCTGTCTCTGCACCCTTTACTCAACAAAAAGAGAAAGGGAAAGGGCTTAACTTTGGAAAAGATGATATTGGGAGGGGGATCTGAAGACCTGGTAGTATTGCGAAGTGGAAAAGAGGGAACCATATGAGAGTCCTCCAGGGAGTGCTTGAAAGCCAATCATGTGCCCAGATAACAACCTTTGAGTCTGATCAGCTGTCTTTTTCATTCTCAAGCTGGGACGTTCTAAACCACCAGTGGATCATATCTGTCTATGTGTCAGGACTTAG
>NW_028013275.1:0-789 GCF_054177405.1 Leptonychotes weddellii
TGAGCAGATCAACTCTATACAGTAGGCACTAATCACAACTGATTTTTTTAGATGTCAGGTAAAACTCAAGTTATACAACCTAGTTATACAGCTAATAAGAGCCAGAACCAAGATCCCAATCAATGTGATCTAATTCCAAGAGCCAAAGCAATAAACCAAGTTCTGGGAATTCTCTCCTGATTAAATCCTTGCAGAGAGATCACACGTTAGTTGCTATTAAACCTTTTGAAACAAAAATACCGTGTTGCTACTTTGTATTCCCAAACAAAACTCCTTCTGTCCAATAGATCGCATTCCAACCAATTCATTGTTTTGGAATATTTTTTAAAAATTCCTACTTTTTCAATAACCTCCAGAATCCATCTTATATTGTATATTTCCTGTATTAACTCTCTTTATCCTTGACTAGACATTCTTTTGTAACTTATTCTTATTGTTGTTGTAGTGATTGTTTATGGAAAAGATTTTGTTCACCTTGTATTTGTTATTTACTTAGATATTAGTGCAAGCAATGTATGCATGACAAAGTTATGTTAGCTCACATAACTTAAAGATAATAACATTTTATATTATATAGCCACTCCTATCAATTTGTTCACAATTGCTTTCTTAAAAAGGAAGATATTATTTTTAGAAAAAAAATGTTAAAAGAAACCATTGCAAATATTTATTGAATAAAGAATGCATGTCTCTGTTCTAAAAACAATTGTATTTTATTTATTCATTCATTCATTTATTTATTTATTTATTTATTTATTTTAAAGATTTTATTTATTTGACAGAGAGAGA
>NW_028013276.1:0-789 GCF_054177405.1 Leptonychotes weddellii
AGGGGCGCCTGGGTGGCTCAGTCGTTAAGCGTCTGCCTTCGGCTCAGGTCATGATCCCAGGGTCCTGGGATCGAGCCCCGCATCGGGCTCCCTGCTCCGCGGGAAGCCTGCTTCTCCCTCTCCCACTCCCCCTGCTTGTGTTCCCTCTCTCGCTGTGTCTCTCTCTGTCAAATAAATAAAATCTTTAAAAAAAAAAAAAAAGAAACATTTAAAATCCATGATCTAAGCTTCCATCTTAAGATATGGTAGAGAAAGAAAAGTGAAATATACCCAAGAAAGCAAGTAAAGACAGAGATCAGTGCAATACAAAACAAAATAATAGAGAAAATTAATGAAAATGAAATTTATTTAAAGAAGATAACATTAATAAATCTCTAACTAGAATTATCGAGAAGAAAAGATACAAATTATCAGTATTAGGATTGAAGATGGGAACATCACTACAGATCCTCTAGACAAAGGATAATGAAGGAATATTACAGACACCTTTACGTCAATAAATAATGACAATTTAGGTAAAATGGAAAAATACTCTGAAAAATGACAGTTACCAAAATTGATTCAAGAAGAACTAGAAAATCTGAATATATCTAGATCTAGTAAATAAAATGAGTTCGTGGTTGCCTGGGTGGCTCAGTGTGTTAAGCGTCTGCCTTTGGCTCATATCATGATCCCAGGGTCCTGGGATCGAGCCCTGCATCAGGCTCCCTGCTCAGTGGGAAGCCTGCTTCTCCCTTTCCCCCTACTTGGGCTCTCTCTCTCACTATCTCTCTCTCTCAGATAAATAAA
>NW_028013277.1:0-789 GCF_054177405.1 Leptonychotes weddellii
TTTAGACTTCATTTATAGAAAATAGCTGAGGTACAGTGCATATTTGCTCTGATTTTGGAGACGATGGAGATGGTGGGATAAGACAGAAGGAGCATGGGTGAGTCACTATATAACCTGGTTAAAGCAGAACTGCCTATCTACCTGACCACCCTAAGCCATTATGTGAGAGAGAAATAAACTATATTGACTGAACCACTCTATTTGAGATCTCCTTGTTACAGCAGCCTAAGCTGTTCCATAAATATTATACAAACTGATTGACATGTAAAGAATGCATTTTTATACCCTATGCCCCTCCAACGGGATCTAGGAAGATTCCTTAAGACAATTTAATACCCATACTCTTGTTATCCTAAATTATGGGTAATTGGTTTTGTCTAACTGCTTATTTAACTTTGAAGAAGCTTTTGTTTCTGCCTAAGATGTAAAATATATGTATGTATTCAGCACAGGAGACCTCTCTTGACGAGTACCCCAGCCCATTCTTATATTCATCTACAGTTGTGACTCAGGGTTATAGATTTTCCTCTTTAAATAAAGGTGGTCTTTTAACTTCTGTTTTTCATTCTTTTCAATTTGGGTTTTAGAAAGTAAGTTTTTTTTTTTATTCTTATGTTAATCCCCATACATTACATCATTAGTTCTAGATGAAGTGTTCCATGATTCATTGTTTGTGCATAACACCCAGTGCTCCATGCAGAACGTGCCCTCCTCAATACCCACCACCAGGCCAACCCATCCTCCCACCCCCCTCCCCTCTAGAACCCCCAGCCTGTTTTTCAGAGTCCA
>NW_028013278.1:0-789 GCF_054177405.1 Leptonychotes weddellii
CAACATAATAAAATAAAATTTAAAAAAGAATTGGAAAAAACAGGTGAGTGAGGCACTACCTTCTGGTGTAAAATGTAAAGGGGCACAAAGATACTTGGCAATCAAAATTAATACTTGAATTTTTTTAGATCGACAAACCACAGCTTGTGCAGCCAACTGTTTTTGTAAATAAATTTTTTTTGATTTTTTGAAAAACAATTTGGCAACCATTGATCCACTGGGTGGAAATTAATAACAAATACCTATCTTAACCAATGCTATCATCAAACAAATCTATATTCAAATCCGTAAGCTGCTGCCAATGGTCAGGTGGGCAGATGAAGGCAGTTCTATACCAAGTGCAGATAGACTAGCACTTGTATTATTCGTCATCTGAAGAAATGCCACACGTGGAAATTAGTTTCGTGCAGGAGTGTGGTGGTCCTCCCAGTTGCTGCTGGACGGCCCCTGCCTGCAGAGCACACCCAGTAGGGCATGGCTCTCTCCACCTGCTGCTGCTGATGTCCCCCTTCTCACCGCCAGCCTCATGCTCTGCTTCCAGTTACCCTTCATTTCCCTACCCCCAATTCTGAGCTTGTGTCTTTTTAATCCTAAAAACACTGACGGTTTACTCTCAGTAGGGGCTTCTTCAGGGACCCCTTCTCCTTGTAGACATTTCCCAGATGACACACTTCACTCTGTGTCCCTGCTTTCTGTTTGCACGTCTGTGTGTCTTCCATCCTGGGGATTCCTCGAGGGCTCTGTAGCAGGTGGTCAGAAACATTCGGTGAATCTCTGGGTTCTGTGGTC
>NW_028013279.1:0-789 GCF_054177405.1 Leptonychotes weddellii
TCTGCTTCTCCCTCTGACCCTCCTCCCTCTCATGCTCTCTGTCTCTCATTCTCTCTGTCTCAAATAAATAAATAAAATCTTTAAAAAAAAAAAAAAGAAATAGAAGGCATCATCCTTACTGCAGGTCAATAATAAGAAAACAAAAATTTTTAGATGAAAAATGCCAACAAATTTATGCATTTAATTTTAATAAATTAAAACCGAAAACCAAACGAAAAAAAATTAAGTTCAGGACATAAATGTGTTATGAACACATTTTATTTTAGTAAGTTACATGTTTATGCTTTTGCATGTAGAATCAACCCTGTCTTAATGGATACTTGTTATTTTTCTACCAACTCATGTTGCTCTCACTCAAATTAGGGCCAGAAATATTTGAATATTTGATCGTAATACAATGTAGAAACGGCTAAAATAGAGATGAGCATAGAAGAGAGACACTTAAATCAGAATGTGAACTGAGGAAGGTCTTCCTGGAGTGGGTTATATTTGTCTCAGGTCTTAAAAGATGAGTATAAAACAACTCAAATATAACTTGCATTGTGGAAGGATCTATGTAGCTAAGTCTTAATCCCTATGGGAAATTACAAAGACATCATCTGTGAGTAGTAAGTACCATCTGATAATTGTGGTGTAATGGAAATTCTACTAGGAGAAAAAAGAGATCAAACGAGATGACTCTACTATTCCTCACATTTTCTTCTTTTAACTTATACTTTCTTATCTGACAGGGTTTTTTTTTGTTTTTTTTTTTATTCTTATGTTAATCCCCATACATTACATCATTAG
>NW_028013280.1:0-789 GCF_054177405.1 Leptonychotes weddellii
TCTCTGGCGCCTTTCCCTGGTGGCTTTCCACGTCTCTTCCGCGAGTCAAAGCAGAAGAGACCGTTTCCAGCCCTCTGCCTCAGAGCAGAGAGATCACAGTCTGTTCTTCAGTGAGCTCTCCAGGCCACACTGTCTCCATTTCTGTCCGTGCTGCTATAAACTGCAGCGGCCTGGGGTGTGCGCCCCTCCGCAGTGTCCCCAGTCCTGCCTCCAATTCGGGGCACATCTCTACCCTTTGTGCTTCTAAAACCACCAGCCGCTCCCAATTTGTGTGCACGACTCCGCTGGTCAGGTTTTCCACCCCGGGTGCTGCCCTAAAGTCCTTTTCCAACACTACCGGTCTGTGAGTCTGTGCCCGTCCCCAGCGCGCAAGGCTGTCACTCACCGGTGGTGTAGGATCCCCACATCCAGGCACCCTCCCGCTGCTGTTTATCCTCCAATATCTGCCCGCGGAATCACAGCTCTCCGCTTCGTACCTCAAAACCAATCGCCTGCAATATTCTGTTTGAATAGATCCAGATCTTCTTACATCTCAGGCTGGTTTCGTGGGTGCTCAGAGTGGTCTGGTAGATATCCAGCTCAATTCCGGAGCTCAGTTGAAATAGGGTCCCCTACTCCTCCACCATCTTTCCCCCCTCTCCGGTATTTTGGTTTTTGAAACAATTCAGAGTCATGCAGAATGGACCTAGTTCCTAAAGGAATGAAAAACCTGGAGAATATAATTTAGATTCCAAATAGACTAAGAAAATTTAATAAGACTATTTTTCTTACAAAGGCTTATAAACTGAC
>NW_028013281.1:0-11596 GCF_054177405.1 Leptonychotes weddellii
ACTGAATTCCTGTATGAGTTCTAGCAGTTTTGGGGTGGAGTCTTTTGGGTTTTCCACATAAAGTATCATATCATCTGCAAAGAGTGAGAGTTTGACTTCTTCCTTGACAATTTGGATGCCTTTGATTTCTTTTTGTTGTCTGATTGCCGTGGCTAGGACTCAATCAGTCATTTTAAATGGATGCATAGTAGTCTGTTGTCTGTGCCCATAGTGCTTCAATTCATCATTCCCTGACGATGGACGTTTGGATCTGCAACTATTTAATTTCTACAGACAACAATGCACATCATATATTTATAAATATTTCTTTAGACATGTATGATAATATCCTTATACTTGTAAAATTGAAACCTTTGAGTTAGAGAGTATTCACATACTTAAGGCTTTTTGGTATATATCGGCAAATTTCCTTCTATATAACAGTCTTTCATGAAATGGATTTATCATTAGTATACTCAGTCTTTTATTTCTATATAAAAGAATCAAATGGAAATTCTAGAAATAGAAAACTGAAATAAAGTAATTGGATCGGCTTAAGGGCAAATCAAAAATTACAAAAGTCAATGGACAGCTGAGTCTGCCATTTACATGGAAATACATAGAGCCACGCTGAAAAAGAAAATCTTGAATAAGAACAAAGTTGAAGAACTTAGACTTCAGACTATCAGGATTATAGTAATAAAGATGGTGTGATATTGGTACAAGGATAGAAGAAAGACAAATGGAGCAGAATAGTGAGTCCAGAAGTAGACACACACACACATATAAAGGCACCTGATGTAGAATAAAAGGTAATATGCAGAGCCATAGAGATGAGATGTTTTGTTCTGTTTAATAGATGATATTGGGACTATAGGATATCCACATGAGGTAAAGAAGTAAATCTTGACCCCCTACCTCACACTATATACAAAAATCAATTCCAGATGAATTATATATCTAAATGGAAAAGACAAAACAATAAAACTTCTAGATGATAATAGAAGAGAATATAAACATGACTTGGAAGAAGCAAAGTTTTCTTAAACAGGACATGAAAAATAGTAATTACTAAGTAGTAGATGATACATCGGACATTTTGAAGATTTAAAACTTTTTTTGAGTCAAAAAATCACCATTCATCATCAGTACATACATCCAACAAAAGGCTCATGTCCAAGATAACTAGAAAACTCCAAACAAGTAAGAAAAACAGATAATCCAATAGAATATGGTTAAGAGAGCTTCACAGAAAGGATGTTAAAATGACCAATAAGCACACAAAAAGACTCTCCACAGTGCTGGTGACAGAAACATGCAAATTAAAACCACAATAAGAAACAACTACACATGTACCATAAGAGTTTAATATTTTTTTTAAAGGATAAAGATGTAGAGCGACTGTTTTTGAGTACTTACAATAGTAAACATGTGCCCTAAACCCAGAAATTCCATGCCTACCTATATACCCAACAAAAATAAATACATCTATGCACCAAAAGACATGTAATAGGATGTTCAAAGCAACATTATTCACAGTACTCCAATATTGGGGGAGAAAAAGTCCAACAGCCAAACAAATAAACTGTGATAGACTCATACAGTAGTAAATGGTGCGGGAATAAACATGAACCATCATTGTTGCATATAAAAACATGGATGAACCTCACAAATATCATGTTGAGCCCAGGAAGCTAAACACGAAAGAGTGGATAATACATGATTTCATTTACATAAAGTCCAAAACAGGTGAAGATATTTGATGGTAAATGAGGATAGTGGTTAATTTTTTGGCAATTGTGATTAAGGGTCTGTTTTGGTCACACAGGTGTGTTCACTTTGTTGAAATCCACCAAGCTGTATACTTAGGATTTGTGTACTTTTCCATGTTTATATCATGTTTCAACAAAAATCTTATTTAAAAACAGGCGATACCCCAAGGCCACTGGGTGAACTTTCAGGACCAGCCATTTTATTTATTTTTTTAAGATTTTTATAATGGAGGACATTAGAAGAAGGAAGGGAAAAATGAAGGGGGGGAAATCGGAGGGGGAGACGACCCATGAGAGACTATGGACTCTGAGAAACAAACTGAGGGTTTTAGAGGGGAGGGGGTGGAGAGATGGGTTAGCCAGTGACGGGTATTAAGGAGGGCATGAATTGCATGGAGCACTGGGTGTTATACGCAAACAATGAATCATGGAACACTACATCAAAAACTAATGATGTACTGTATGGTGACTAATATAATAAAAATAAAATTTAAAAAATTAAAAAAAAATTTTATTTATTTGAGAGAGAGAGTGTACAAGCAGGGGGAGCGGCAGCAGAGGGAAAGGCAGGCTCCCCACTGAGCAGGGAGCCCAACGTGGGGCTCGATCCCACGACCCTGGGATCACGACCTAAGCCGAAGGCAGACGCTTCACCGACTGAGCCACCCAGGAGCCCCAGGCCGCACCATTTTAAAACAAGTCCTTGTGTGTGTCTCCACACCCACAACACAACACCGCCCACCATCCATCTACGGAAGGCATAAGGGCAAACTGGTCTGCTGGGCAAGGAGGTTGGAGAGGAGATTGGTCTAGGAGAAGAGACTCTAGGAACTCAATGGTCTGGAGATTCAACTGGGCTCCTTGGCACCTGGGCTAAGGAGAACTGGAATTGGAGAAAAGGGGACAAGCCCTGCTTCCCTGTCTAAAATGGGGGAAAGCTGGGAAGGTAGCACTTCCTCCCTGCACGCCCATCACCAGCTGCCATGGAGTCAGCTGAGCCCGGGTTCTTGCTCCACCACACAGCCATTGGCAAGCAGCCCACCCCACCCCCTCCACCTCCAGAAATGGTTCCAAATCATCATTAGGAAGGTAGCGACCGAAAGGCCACATTCAACACATGGAAAACGATTTAAGGGTGTCAAAATGGAGTAAGAAAATTATCAATTATTTAAACGAGAAAGAGAGAAGGAAAGTGGAGGACTGCCCATCACTCAGAACCAAGACAGACCACAAGACATGCTCTTGTTGAGCCCACACTGTCCTTTACTGAGTTGCTCCTCTAAACCAATTACACTTGGCCCCCATAGTCCTAAATCTCAGGAAGGGTGTGATCGTCTTTTCTTTGGCTCCATAGAGTTAGTTTGTTTTCTGCTAGGGACGGGAACTCAGGAGGGTCCTCTGTACTCTTTCCCTGTAGGGGAGTGTATGCCGCTGTGTTCTCCTCCTGCCCCATGGAGAGATGAAGAGAATGCCATTCCTTGGTAATGAGGGGAACTGGGGAAGGAGACAAGGGCCCGGTCCCTCCTTATGCCAAATGCTCAGAAACAAACACATGCACACTCAACCTTGACTAGGTTTTAAGTGGTTGTATACTGAAACGCTGGTGACGGGATCAACCCAAGAAAGTCAGACGGTGGAAAATCAAGTAATGCGGCCTGAATCTAGCTAGCCACCATATCTCACTGCACCATGGAAGGGAAGATTCCAATCCCAGAGAGGCTTTCCTGCCCACAGTCTGGAGTCACCCCCTCCTTGGACACTGGGACACTCATGGTACTCTTGTCTTCTCTCCCCCTCCTCCTTTGCTAAATTTCTGCCTCTAGCTAGAGTAGATGAGTCCAGAAATGGGAAAGGAAGAACATTACAGGGTAGAGATTCCTCCATTCTAGATGTTGGTGAGCTTTCTCCCCAGGGATGGTGGAAAGCAGGTCAGTTTTGAGTACCCAGAATTCACTGATCCCTTTTCTGCTAACAGCACCCTGATTTCCCTCTGGCAGACCACCCCACTCCTAATACACATGCTTGTGGCAGCACAACTCAATCCTTGGCTCCAGAAACAGAGCACATGATTTTGCTAAACCAACCAGAGCACTGCCCCCCACTGCCATGGTGATTGGTAGAACATAACCCAGTCAGTGTTGAGACACATTGAAACTTCTGGGAAAGAAACCATGTGCCACTGGATCTGAAGTTACAGGAACGTGAAGCTGGAGCTGCTGCAGCCACTTTGTAACCATGTGGAAAGAACCTGTCCAAGTGTGGAGAGGAAAAGGAGCTGAGAGGCAGTGAGGGGGAAGTGGGTCCTGTTGAAATTGGTTAGGTATCAGAATCAAACCACACTTGAATCTGAGTCTACCTAGAGCCATCTGGAGGGACATACTCTGTAGTGCTTGCAACAGAAGGATTCGTATCTAGTGTGCCAACTGCCTAAAATAAATTAGAGATCCCTCAAATATGAAGATTAATTTCCTGACAAAACCCTCACCAAGTCTACATGAGACTTTCCTATTCCTCCTTCTTGACCTCCTCAGCCTTTAATAAAAGAAAGAAATTTTCCATTTCCACCCCCAATCCTCGGCCATTAATTTAACAACAAAGGGCACTGGGTCCAGCCCTCTTCCCTTATTCTAAGATATCTCCCCCAAGTGGATCATGGTAGAGAGGTGGGCAGTCCTGCCAAAACCACAAAAGCCCCCACAAAATAGGTTACCACCACCTCTTCGGTTGAGGTCACCCAACGGTGCACCTCAACAGCCTTGCCCTTAGCCCTGCAGTCCCCTCATGTTATTTCCGGACCAGACCGAATTCTTCAGAAAGCCAGGGAGGCTCTGTGGAAGCACCACAACTTGAGTCGGCCCCATGAGCTTTCACAGCCTGCGTTCCATCACCAGCCTTTTCTCACTGCTGCACGAAAAGGAAGCAGATGATTCTCCTCATGGTGGGGCCACCAGCTCTCTCCTTCCAATCCATTATGCATGGCGTGGGGCCTATAACTCTGCACATGCCATGCTGTTCTGTATAAATAGGGACCATCCATCAGAAATGTCACAGACAGGAAGCCAGTGAAGTTTCTACAACCAATTTACAATCAGAATCTGCCACGAAATGCACACAGAAAATGCCTTAACAGATCGAGAGGATGTGGGATACAAGTTATGCATGGCCAATAGAGTGCTGTTAAATCCAGAGGATGAGGCGTGATGAAGAAAAAGTGGAACATGAACAAAAATGAGGGAACAAATAAAATGCAGGTGGGGTCTACAGTCTCACTGGAAAATGAAAAATAACAGTGTGGCAAATAGAAATGGTGTAACCATGTCCCTTTTTTTTTTTTTTCCCCCATTCTGCAAAGTCAGCAAACCAGGGGCACTCTTGCAAATACATGTTCTTCTTGATGCTGAATTTATTACCGCCAGGCTAAAAAGTATAAAAATTGAAGATTTCTATTTAGACAGAAAATAAATTTAACTGAGGGGATAGCCAGACATGTTTTCTAAGTCAGAGCTGCCAACTTCCTTCAACCTTGTCCCGAAAGATTTACTCGCCAGCGTAAAATTTCAGCCTGGGTTTGGTGGTGTGGCTTAATTTTTAGAAGCTTTAAAACGACCTTGGAGGAAAAAGAGGAAGCCTGTCCATTGTCCTCATCATGAACGTCCTGAACATTCAGGTCCCAGGCATCTTTCTTTCTTTCCAAATATGTTGATGCAAAAGAAAGAGATAATTTAAATGTTAATATGATCTTCATCAATATGATCATTATCACCATCATGAGGCCAGTCGGTACTTAATGAGAACTGCTTTTATACCAGGAAGAAGAGTGATTTCACATAAAGTGAATACAAATATATGCCCCCTTTACAGATGGTAAAATCTGGACTAAGAGAGGTTTAGTATCAATTAAATGACAGACTCAGATTCCAGCACCTCCTTCAGATGCCAGACCATCAAGAACTCTAGTCACTGAATCTCCTGCCACTAATCAAGGGCATTTATAAGCCCCTCAATGGGCTAGTTACACATTTTCTTCTCAAGTGTCTCTGAAACACCAACTTGGCTCCTCCTTAGCCCATTCCTGCAATTGACGAGCTTCCCAGTCATGAATGAATCAAACGAACTTCTAGTAAGCATGTACCACTGATAATAATAGCTAGCTTTACTGAGTGCTAACTGTATGCCAGACATTGTGCTCATCATTTTATATGGATTATCTCACCCACTTATCTCACTGACCCTACGAAATGTCTACCATGATTGTCCACATTTGACAGGTGAGAAAACTGAGACCCATACAGGGCTGGGGAGCCCAAGCACATTCATTCAGCAAGAGGCAGACCTGGAAGCATTCTGCTCCCATTTTCTCCCGAACCCACAAAGACCAGGCTTTCTCGGCCTCTGCTCACATGAAGCTGTTCTTGCATCATGACCCATGACCTCCACAGAGCTCAGGCTTATGATCAGTGAGTGCTCAGCTATCTTCTTCCACTTCATGAGCAGCTTCTGATACACTTGATCAATCTCCCATGCTTAGCACGCAGGCTTCCATGGTCTCCCGTGATTCTTAACTCCTTCCCAGTCACTAGCCGATCCTGCTCAGTCATCTTGCTGGTCCCTCCTCATTTCCCCAACCTTGAAATGTTGGAGAACCTCAGTCCTCACACCTCCTCTCTGCTCTATCCACTCACTCCCCTGGTGGTTTCCTCCAGGCTCAGGGTTTTAAACACTATCAACAGGCTGACAATTCCCAAGTGTGTCCCTCCATCCCAGACTCATCTCCCAAATCCTTAAGGGTATATTCAACTAACATCTAACATAGATATCTTAAACTGGACCGGTCCAAAACAACTCCCCTTGCTCAACTGGCAAAAATCCACCCTCCTGGGGCGCCTGGGTGGCTCAGTCATTAAGCGTCTGCCTTCGGCTCAGGTCATGATCCCAGGGTCCTGGGATCGAGCCCCGAATCAGGCTCCCCTCCTCAGTGAGGAGCCTGCTTCTCCCTCTCCCACTCCCCCTGCTTGTGTTCCCTCTCTCGCTGTGTCTCTCTCTGTCAAATAAATAAAATCTTAAAAAAAAAAAAATCCACCCTCCAGCCAGTCTATGCTTCTCCCTATACAGCAACTCTGCCCTTGGAGTTGCCAGAGACAGATATCTTGGAGCCATCCTTAAATACCCTCTCTGTCACATCTCATGCACCATCCATCAACAAACCATTTTTGGGTTCCATCTACAAATTATATCATAACTGGGTTATTTCTTACCATTCCACTCACCTGCACCACTTTTCCCTGAGTGATCATGTAGCCTCCTAATTGGCCTCCTGGCTCTGCCATCCATCTTCCCCCAAATCTATTCTCCAGAGAGCAGTTGGAGTGGTCGCTTCTTACATTAGCTACCCCAATCAACCATATCTTCTGATATCCGTACTATGCACAGCCCCACGGTGACTCTGGGCTTGGCGATGTCACTTAGCACACGGGGTTGGGGGTCAGGTGGGGGCCCGTGGAAGTTTGGCGCGTCTTCTCCAGGAATGCCGCCACCATCTTAGAAGGAAGCCCAACCAGATGTAGCCTCCTTGGATGAAAGACCACATGGAAAGAGAGGGCCAGACGTCCTAGCTGAGCCCGTCCTCCAGCTGAGTGAGCTCAGGTGAAACCAGCAGAAGAATGGCCCTGTCATCCCACACAATTGGTAGAAATAACAGACCACTGTTTTCTTAAGCCACTAGCAACAGACAATAGATCTAGAATGCTTTCAAAGCAAGCCTGCTCAGTTCATTCCTCTGCTCCAAATCCTCTCGCAGCTTCCCATCTAACTCGGAGCAAAACCAGAGTCCTAAACAATGACCGACAAGGCCCCCCTGCCCCCTTTCTGATGTCATCCCATCACTGCCTCCCTCACTGCAGGCACACCAGCCTCCTCGCTCCTCCTCAAGTTCACCAGGCACCTGCTGCTGCCGCCCCTGATGGGCTGCTCTTTGCCCGGATATTCCCCTGGCCTCCTTTGCTTCCCCGCTGCTAGAGCTGTCTCCCTATGAGCCTATGGAACACAGCCCCTCCTCTTCCCCGTGTCCCAAGTGCACTCGTCACCACTGTACCCTCTGTGTGTTCACTTGGGTGTCTGTTCCCTGGGTTTTCCCAAGTAGGATGAGAGCTCCTTGAAGGCTCTGTCTTTTTTTGTTCTCTGCTATCTCCTAAGTGCCTAGAAGAATGCCTTAACCATGGTAATAATCAACAAATATTTGTTAAAGGAAACAAAGAAATGGAATCCAAGAGTCTAATGCATCTATTCCTAACAAGGATATTATGCTGAATCTCTAAAGAAATTACTCTAGCTAAGTGCTGGAGGGGGACCAAGAAGTTTGACATCCATAAGTGAGTTAGTCTCAACTCCAGTCCGGCTTGGGGTCAGGCCCTGCGGGCCCAACTCCCAGGCAGAGCCCCACCTAAGCCCTGAGCCAGTCCAGGCCTGAGCAGGGAGACTTGCAAAACCCTCACGGTCACATGCAAGGGGCATCTAGAAGGGTCGTGCTGCCTAGGCCTGGTGTCTCGTGTGCCTGGCAAAAGTCTCAAAGACAGGTGTCCCTCCTCCGCATTCATGGCTGCCTATCTCCTCCTCCACCCTATGTGGGCTCCTCCATTTGACCCACTTTCCCTAATGAAATACTCATAGGGGACCTACTCTGAGCTAGTTCTGTGCAGTTCTAGGAATACAGCAATGAGCTTGAAGCACAGCCTCAAGACACCTGTAAGACAGTACTTTTTTTTTTTTCACCACTGGCCTTTTGGGTGGCATTATTCATTATTTTGTGGGGCTGTCCCATGCATTATAGGATATCTAACATCGTCGGCCACTCAAAATCCAATCATTAGGGATAACCAAAGTTCCCTTGTCCATGTTCAGTGGTTCACAAGGATGCCAAACCCACCCCTGGTGGAGAACCACGAGAATGGGTTGCCCAGCTTGGGTCAAAGCCCTGCCTGCTGCACCCTGTTAGAGCTGTTTACTTGTCTGTCTCTCCAACTTGACACTGAGATCCATCAGGGATGGTACCATGATTCGGTGACCTCTGTGTACCAGCACCCAGCACAGGTGGGCGACAAACGTGAGTGACACACAGGAGGCTTGAACATGTTCTGCCTGGCTTGGACTTCGCTCCAAATCCCACTCTCCCCGAGGTCGGCCTCTTGATCCCCACAATCCTCCAAACCCTACAGAGCACCCAAAACCATCTTGCCATTCATGCGGCTTTTAGCAAAGCTTCAATTAAAATGCTGGCCAAATTCATAGATGAGTGAATGAGTCCTCCTGAGAGGTTCATGATACAGACCAGAGAGAAAGTACAACACGTTCACACTCCCAGGGCGGTGTGTAGGGTGCTACCACAGAGAAACACTGTGGGATGTTTAGGAGCCGAAAGGAGATTCCCTCCTCGGCGCAGTAGTGTGAATCAAAAACCTTGGGTTTTCAAATTACAACTCGTTCTTTTTTAAGATGATGACGCATTAAGAATAACTTTTAGAATAATTCTTTCAAAACTATCTCAGAGATCCATCACTGCTCTCCAGCTCTCCACCAGTAAGCAGTCTGATTCTCGAGGCTCACATCCACCCCCTGAATAGATTTGTGTGCCTCCAGACATGGGAAATGTGAGCTGGAGTGGCTGGGCACCAAAGATGAAAAGTCAATTTTACATCACAGCGAGAAAATCATTTTCCCAGACGTTACACAAGTCAACAAACAACAATATGCAAGCCTCTGGCACTGGCCTTGTCCAAGGAAATAACTCGTGAATTTAAGGAGAGAAACAGCCCGACGGGACTGGGGTGAAGTCACCTGTCTAGAAATTGACAAGCCTGGTGACAAAATGTCGGAGCTAAGCTCTCAGGCTTTTCGAGGTTAACAGAAAATGTCTGTAGAGATGGCAAACTGCACGTCGCTGGCCGCTATAACTTCTCCAAAATGAATAAAAGTCCTGTCAATTATAAACGACTGAGCTTGACTTCCATCATAAAAACTGCCAGATGAAAATGAGAAACTTCTTCACAAGCCCAGCATTAAGCATGACTTGTCACATCAGTCGTGTCCTGAGCTTGCCAGTGGCAATGAACCCACGGCCTCGTCGTTTGCCTCGAGTGAGCTCTGCAGGGCTGCACGATGAAAATGTGCAAAGCCCCGTGGTCTGAAGATTCTGCCTGCCTTGCATGTCTCTCCTGATGAAGGGCCCTTCCTTCCCCTCTGCCTCTGTCAGCCCGCGTGGCTCTCCTGGGGCTGATGACACAGCTCCGCCACGGGTGGGAAGCACGTAGCCAAGCCAGCCCCTCGGGAAGCCCCATCCCCCCAGCGACAGGACTGCCTGGGTTCTTGTCACATGCCTCAAGTCGGCCCCGGGAAGCCAATCCTGGGACTTCTGCTGGAACAACTGGGAAAGGTCTCTCTCATCTCTGGGACTGCTAAGCTGACGGAGTTTCTGGAAGCCAGTGAGGGGCAGAAGCTGTGTAGGAATAAGGCCAATACAGAGGGAGGCAGAGTTGAGCGCACATTCAGAAGTCCCTGGCCCTGCCCTGACTGCTCAGACCCACCCCTGCTTACTGCCACGAGCCGGTAGAGTCTCCCTTTTTTCCTAAGCTGGTTTGATTAGCAACCCGCCTGATGCGATTGCTGAGCTCCCTGTAACTCGACCAGCCCAGCAACAGGTGTGCTCCGACTCAGACTCGCAGGCGAGTTAAGGAACAGTAATTCGAAAGTTCTGACGACTGTACCCATTGCTGATCCCACCGTGGGCCCCAGTGTCAATAATTGCAATTCTGCCCTGTTCATATAACCAAGCTCCTACCTGGTCCCCGGTTGTAGAGCCTGGGTCCCGTCTCATTCCCCTGTGCTTGAATGTTTGCCTTCAGGAGATTTCTACACAGACACAGCTCAGTCTTTGTTGATTCCAAATTGCGTAGAATCCCACCTCAGAAGTAACTGAGGTCCATCGGATGTTTGCTAAAGGTCACGATGGCCTCATTGATTATTTATAGCGGTGATGCTGGTGTCCTGCCCAAGTCTCCACGATAGAGCACATCCCCCTGGAGATGCCTGTGAGTTACCACCAGAGCAGGAAGCAGCTCCTAGAGGCTGATCAAAGCCACCTTCTCTTCTAAGGCAACTGCTGGGTGCAATTCACACTCTTGAGCTCCCTGTGGGGGTCCCACTTCCCCTGAAGCCTACTTTTCTTTTCCTTTTTCTTTTTTTCCAGCTTCATTGACATGTAATTGACATGTAACATTGTATACGTTTAAGGTGTACAAAGGGCAGCTTTGCTACACTCATAGATTGCCAAGTGATTCCCACTGCAGGCTTAGCTAAGCCTCCAAGTCACATAATTACCATTTCCTTTTTGTGATGGGAACATTGAGGATTTACCCACCTAGCAAGGTTCAAGTAATAAGACAGTACCGTTAACCACAGTCAGCACTCCGTACCTGAGATCCCCACGACCTCATCTTTTAGCTAGAAGTTCGTCCTCCTTGACCACTATCTCTCCATTCCCCCCACCCCCGACCCCTGGAGGCCACCACTCTACAATTTTGATGAGTTCATGAAGCCTTGTTTTGTTTTTGGGTTTTTTTGCCTACCTTTTCTTGTTTTGTTTTTTTTTTTTAATTTTATTATGTTATGTTAGTCACCATACATTACATCATTTGTTTTTGATGTGGTGATCCACGATCCATTGTTTTCGTATAACACCCAGTGCTTCATGCAGTACGTGCCCTCCTTAATACCCATCACCGGGGGGCACCTGGGTGGCTCAGTCGTTAAGCATCTGCCTTCGGCTCAGGTCGTGATCCCAGGGTCCTGGGATC
>NW_028013282.1:0-789 GCF_054177405.1 Leptonychotes weddellii
CACTTGGTATGTTTGACTTCAAGGAAGGATGAGAAATGGAGTCTTGATCATTGGAAATCGGTTTATAAATGAATACTGATGGTCTGAGGAAACCTAGTACAGTCTCTGCTACAGCTATCTTTTAATATAAACGTGATCATTCCTATCCAGCTCCTGGAATAACTAGCACATGATAACTTCCAAGAAGGTCTCTATCTATGCCAGTTATAGGCAAGGACACTGTGATGATGGAAACTTCCAGTAGCCACCAGCCACATCTGGCTACTGAGTACATGGAATGTATTTAGAGTGGCTGAATAACTTAACTTTCTCTATTTAAATCTAGTTTAACTTCAATTTAAATAGTCATAGGGAGATGGTGACTCTCATACTGGACTATGCAAGTCTAGACAGTCCCAGGAAAGGGACTAAGTTCCTCAAATATAAGCCATCCTCTGGCAATAAAGGTAAAACTTCAAAATATTTTCACTACAGCAACAACAACAAAAATAATGTAAAGATCCATCAAGATATTTTTATATCAATACTTTGCTCTCTACATTTTTGTCATTGTGTTACACTTTTATGCAGTGGATAAACAACCAACGGCTCCATTGGCAGTTGACTCAGTAAATTTTAAGTAAGAACAAATGGAAAATGATAGAAAGTTTTGGTTTTTTAGCTGTGTGTGTGTGTGTGTGTGTGTGTGTGTGTATTTTAAGGCAGAGCTTTAACCCAGGCTTTCAGAGAGTAAGAACATGTCCCTAAAAACCCTTCCACTTTGTCCTTTCCACTCTAAGATCCTTATAT
>NW_028013283.1:0-789 GCF_054177405.1 Leptonychotes weddellii
ACAAAGGCTGTGCCCCCTGACATCAGCAGGGACAGTAGTCACGAGAGCGAAGTCAGAGAGGCCCGGGAGCCACACAGCCTGCAGGGGAGAGTGGGGAGGTGCTTGTTGATAGCAGCAGAAATGGAGAAAAGTGGGTAGAAGAGGAATCATGGAAAACGAGGATTGAGCCAGTGGCCATTTTTAATAGAATCTTTTTTTTTCCTGCCCGAGTAAAAGTAGAGGAGGGGCAGACTTGAGAGAGCAAGCCAAGAGTCCTTTTTTGGCCACAATGTTATTGAGAGCCCTGGTTGACGTCCAGATGGAATGTCAGCTCGGACAGGTGAGTGCTGGGGCGCAGGTGTGTGAAGCGCTGACATCTAAGTGTCTTGAGAGCCATGGGACCTGAGCAGGTCACCTGGGCAGGAGGTGTCAATGAAGAAGGAAGGGGACGACCCAGAACCCTGGGGCCTTCCATATGGAAAAGGCTGCACAGAAGGGGTTTTGCGGAGGATCTATCCTTCCCACCCATGGGGTTTGGGGCTGGAGACGGTGGCCTTCCCGCCAACCCATGCGCCCAGGGTCGGTCTTCCCCTCAGTGACGCTGCCACGGGTCTTCTGTGGGCACTGCTCCTTCCCCATCTGGTCACAAGGTTTGGGTCTCCTGGGCCGGGAGGTGTGGCGCTTCTGGAGCCCCTCGGAGTGTGGAGAGGCCAGGCTGTGGGGGGCACCTGGTCCCCACGTCACGGCCCCACATGCCCTCCCTGCTCTGGACACGCTGGCTACAGCGGTCTGTCCCCACCGGGTCCGGTG
>NW_028013284.1:0-789 GCF_054177405.1 Leptonychotes weddellii
AGAGATACGGATGTATGTTTCCTCCATGCCTTTTCACGGCTCGATGGCTCATTTCCTTGTAGCACTGAATGATAAATGATATTCCACTGGATGGACCACAGTTTATTTATCCATCACCTACTGAAGGGCTTCTTGGTCGCTTCCAAGTTTGAGCAATTATGAATGAAGCTGCTATAAACATTGGTGTGTAGGCTTTTGTGTGGCCACAATGTTCAACTCATTTGAGTAAATATCAAGGAGCAAGATTGCAGAATCATATGATAATTCTATGCTTATTTATTTATTTTTTTAAGATTTTATTTATTAGGATGTCTGGGTGGTTCAGTCAGTTAAGCGTCGTCTGCCTTTGGCTCAGGTCATGATCCCCGGGTCCTGGGATCAAGTCCTGCATTGGGCTCCCTGCTCAGCGGGGAGTCTGCTTCTCCCTCTCTCTCTGCCCCTGCTCTCTTTTTCTCTCTCTAGTGCTTGTGTTTTCTCTCTCTAGTGCTTGTGTTTTCTCTCTCTAATAAATAAATAAAGAAAAATCTTTAAAAAAATAAATAATAAAAAAATAAAGTTTTTATTTATTTATTTGACAGAGAGAGAGAGAGAGTAGAGAGAGTGCAAGAGAGCACAAATCTTTGCCAGATGAACTAATGGTTAAATAGATGCTTATTTTTTAATGGCTCACATCCCACTTCATGTTTTGGAGTTTGTTTTAATATTTCACAGGCATTTCCCACCTGACTAAATGGTCTTTTTTCACTTTAGTGACTGAAACAAGTAGGAGGCTTGTCCTCATGGTGCTTA
>NW_028013285.1:0-788 GCF_054177405.1 Leptonychotes weddellii
CGAACGAGTTCATGATGCCCATGGCCTTGGACGAGATGCCCGTGTCGGGGTGCACCTGCTTCAGCACCTTGTACACGTACACCGAGTAGCTCTCCTTGCGGCTGCGCTTGCGCTTCTTGCCGTCCTTCTTCTGCGCCTTGGTCACCGCCTTCTTGGAGCCCTTCTTCGGGGCCGGAGCCGACTTGGCGGGTTCAGGCATTTTAAAGCCTCAGAACACACGAAGTGAAATGAAGGTAGAAAGCGAATCTCTGCTACTTATAGAGCTTTTATGCTAATGAAGGATGCAGACAGCGTCTTAGTTCATTGGAAGACAAGCAGCAAGGCAGTCATCCATGGGCCGAACTATGCAAATGAGGTATGGAAATAGAGCTTTTCTATTGGCTACTTGACTGAGTCTTGTTACTAGCCAATCAGACAACCGGACTTACTCCCCAGGAAATGCCTATAAAAGCAGCGACGTTTCTACCTACTTCACTGTTAGGTCTGTCTTGCCAGACGAATAGTGTTCTTGTCTTGGCACTCCCATTCCGAGTCTGTGATGTCCGGACGCGGCAAGCAAGGCGGCAAGGCCCGCGCCAAGGCCAAGTCCCGCTCGTCGCGGGCCGGCCTGCAGTTCCCGGTGGGCCGCGTGCACCGCCTGCTCCGCAAGGGCAACTACGCCGAGCGGGTCGGCGCCGGCGCGCCCGTCTACCTGGCTGCCGTGCTGGAGTACCTGACGGCCGAGATCCTGGAGCTGGCGGGCAACGCGGCGCGCGACAACAAGAAGACGCGCATCATCCCGCGCCACC
>NW_028013286.1:0-788 GCF_054177405.1 Leptonychotes weddellii
AAACACAAAAAAACAACAAAAAACTCATATAGTCTGTGAGGGTTTTTTTGGAATTGAGCACTTAAAAATAACTCTTGAGGGTTTTATGGGCACCAAGGATGACATCCAAGAGCTGGAAATACAACTCCCTTTCGGGGAAAGCCTTTGGCTTGGGGGAGGAGGGAGGGGCCAACAGACTTCACCCCAGGGGAGGACTGTCTACTGTTCTATGGATGTGGTCACACCCGGAGTCAAATCATGTCCCCAGTAAGGACACCTCCCCGAAAAGCCTAGAAATCAACTGTGATCCTTGTTCCCTGGAAGACTGCTGGCTGAGATTTTAAGGTTTCTCTATGATGATAACAGCTACCTCTACTGAGTACGGACTGTAGGTAGGCACTGTGCTAAGTTCTTAGGCACATTATGATGTTCAATCTGCACAAGTACCCCTAAGTGGCAGGTAGTATCATTAATTCTGTTTTGCCATAAGAAAACCAATTCAGGGGCGCCTGGTTGGCTCAGTCGTTAAGCGTCTGCCTTTGGCTCAGGTCATGATCCCAGGGTCCTGGGATTGAGCCCCGCATCGGGCTCCCTGCTCAGCGGGGAGTCTGCTTCTCTCTCTCCCACTCCCCCTGCTTGTGTTCCTCCCTCCTCCCCCAAGCCAAAGGCTTTCCCCGAAAGGGAGTTGTATTTCCAGCTCTTGGATGTCATCCTTGGTGCCCATAAAACCCTCAAGAGTTATTTTTAAGTGCTCAATTCCAAAAAAACCCTCACAGACTATATGAGTTTTTTGTTGTTTTTTTGTGTTT
>NW_028013287.1:0-788 GCF_054177405.1 Leptonychotes weddellii
CTACACTGATGGTTTCACCACTGACTCCCTCCGATTTCCTGGTCCAAAGCCCTGGGGGAAAGGTGCCCCAGGGCTCTTGCACAGCCAGGATACCCAGGTCCAGGGGGTCCACCTATTGCACCCTGAACTCCATCAGGAAAAGGAGCCACACGAGGAATCCACCTGCACATGAAACCTGAAACCAGACACCCTCCTCGATTACAGGTGAGCACACACACTTCCTCTCCTTGTCCGAGGTGCTCATCCGAGAAAGTTGAGCAGAGACCCATCCCAGGATCCAAATCTCCCTCTGGCCAAGGTCCTGGGAAACAGACATCTCTCCTCCCTGCACCAACCGCCTGTGATTGATGTCCAGAATCCTCCTGTGGTCAAGCAGAGTGCTGCACCTGTCCCTCTTTCCTGTGACGTCATCACAAACCAGGCTTTGCTGCACAGTTTTCAGGAAGGAGCCTGCAGCTGGGTCAGCAGGCCGCCCAGGTTCGGCCTCAGTCTCACACCTCAGGTTCCACTTGGAACTAGACCTTCATAGAGACTGGTGTCTTGTGTGGCCTCGGAACCTAACGGCAGGAGCTGAGATTTCAGTTCCAAGTGAAAAGTGACCTCTTGCACACAGCACAGGAACGTGGAGAGAGGGTTTCTCAGGGGTGTGGCTCTGGAAGAAGTGCTTCTGCCGGCTGAATTCACAGACACCAGGCAGAGGACATCCGCTGTGCCTCCTCTGAGGAAGCAGGGGGCACACTGGGCAAGCATCGATAATGCCGCGTGTGGGCCGCTTCCCACCGACCACC
>NW_028013288.1:0-788 GCF_054177405.1 Leptonychotes weddellii
GCTTTGGAGGACGAGAGTGAAGATGGCGGCCTCCCAATCTCCGCCCCAGAGGAGCCGAGAACTCAGGGCCCCGCTCCTCAGTGAGCCCCCAGAGAAAAGCCTTCAGTCACTCCCGTCTCCCCGGTCTCTGGCCGCACTCTGTGCTCACCCGTCCTGTGCCCAAGCGTTTCTGTCTCTGACACCCAACCCCGTGCAGAGTCTCCAAACCCAGCAGATCCCTGTGGTGCGCTCCTGCGTGGCTCCTCCCGGGGAAGGAAGGGGAGTCTCCCCGGATCTGCCGCTTATTGGGTCCCTGCTGGAGGAGCAGTGGCCTGACTGTGCCGCAGATCACGGTTTATGGCAACCCCGAGCTGGGAGCCCGTGCCTGGGCTCCGTCTCTGCAGCAGGCTTCCCCTCTCCAATACCTGGGAGCTCGGCCGCACTCAGTCACCCCCTGTCTTTCTGTGACCCCGAGGGTCCTGAGACCACACTGTCCTGCGAGGGTTCCAACCCCCGCTTAGCCACCAGAGCGACGTCCCTCAGCGGAGCCGACTTCTAAAAGTTCCGATTTTGTGCTCTGCAGCTCTATCACTTGCCAGAAGCGGCCAATGGAGGCCCCTCCCCCGCCGTCTATCCTCCTGAATATCGCCTCGGATTCACTTCTCCGCACGTCCTACCTTCCAGAAAGTGGTCGCTTTTCTGTTCAGAGAGTTGTTGCTATTCTTTTCTTCGATCTCCTGTTGAGTTTGTAGGTGTTCAGAATGGTTTGATCCCTATCCAGCTGAATTCCTGAGAGGAGACGAAATCCA
>NW_028013289.1:0-788 GCF_054177405.1 Leptonychotes weddellii
ATCGCTTATCCCTCGAATTCTGCCCTCGTGATCCAGTAGTTGTTTATCTCTC
This sequence comes from Leptonychotes weddellii, assembly GCF_054177405.1. Classification (NCBI taxonomy): domain Eukaryota; kingdom Metazoa; phylum Chordata; class Mammalia; order Carnivora; family Phocidae; genus Leptonychotes; species Leptonychotes weddellii. Next base: position 53 of record NW_028013289.1, read on the forward strand.
TTTTTCTCAGCTTCTTTATTTTCCATCATTTGATCTTCTATATCACTGATTCTCTCTTCTGCCTCATTTATTCTAGCATTTAGCGCCCCCATTTTTGATTGCACCTCATTAATAGCCTTTTTGATTTCTGCTTGGGTAGATTTTAGTTCTTTTACTTCTCCAGAAAGGGTTTCTCTAATAACTTCCATGCTTTTTTTTAAGCCCAGCTAGTATCTTTAAAGTGATGATTCTGGACTCTAGATCTGACATCGTACTAATGTCCATATTGAGTAGGTCCCTGGCAGTCGGTACTACCTCTTGTTCGTTTTGTTGAGGTGATTTTTTCCATCTTGTCATTTTGTCCAGAGGAGAATAGATTAATGAGAGAGCAAAATGCTAACAGGGTAACAACTCCCCCAGAAAATATACTCTAATCAAATCAGAAAACACCTGAAGCCTGGGGAAAAGGAAGGGAAAGAAAGAATAAAGAAAAAGAAAAAGATAAAGGTAAAACAAACAAAAACAGTACAAAACAAAAAGAAACAGAAAATGATCAAATATGAACAGGCTGGTGCATAGATCAGTGCTCCACACTAGATTTTGGGTGTATTTTGGTCTGTTAGAAGAAAGGGCCTCCCAAAATTTTAAAGAAAGAAAAACTTATATATGTGCAAAAATAAGAGTTGATAGGATGAAGGGATGGAATATGACTGTAAAGATGAAAATTATAAAAAATTTTATAAAAGGAATTGATAAG
>NW_028013290.1:0-788 GCF_054177405.1 Leptonychotes weddellii
CCCCCTCCCTCCACATTATTCAGATAGTCAGCTCAGTAGAACTCTTCAGAATTCTGTGTCTCCTTCACCTGGAAGCCTTCCATGACTCCCCAGTCTGGGAAAAGTTCCACTCTTCTTTACTCTCACTGCATCCTCTTGTCCCATTACCTAAGCACTTGGATCACACTTTATTGCAATTGTTGATTTACAGGTCTTCTCTTCCCAGCAGAGTATAAAATCTCAGACACAAAAGTGAAAATGCTGTCAATGTGTCTAATACCGAGTACCTGGACAGAGTAGTTCCTAGGTAAATATTTATATTAAATAAATTAATTGGTCAAAGAGGAGTTGAAGGGAGCCCAGATATTATGTTAATTATACTTGAATTAAAAAGAAATGAATAAAATTATTATCTATTAAGAGCAAAAAACCAAGAAAGATGCAGAAATGGGGCCAGGGAGAGGATAGGCATAAGCGTTGTACACGCGAGGAGGTACACTGACCAAGGTCAACCAGGGTGCTTTTTAGGAGACACCATGGCTGCTGGCTGATCCCAGGACCAGGATCCCTTTTAGTGAGAAATAATGGAATGACAACTTCATATCCTACAGGGAAGAGTCAATATGGATAGAAAAGGAACCCACTTTAAGGGGAAGCAAGTTGGTGCATCAAGTTGGCCTGTTGTCCTCGCCACCAAGAGGAGCCCTGACTGGGAGATCTCTTGCTGAGGACATGGGATGGGGTGGATGGGTGTCCGTCAGTAAAGAAGAGTGGAACTTTTCCCAGACTGGGGAGTCATGGAAGGCTTC
>NW_028013291.1:0-788 GCF_054177405.1 Leptonychotes weddellii
ACCTTCTACAAGCTTCTGACAAAGAGGAGGAATAAAGTCACTCTGCCCCCACAAAAAGGACAAAGGAATTAGACCAAGGGCAGAGGGGAGCAAATACTGGCTCAAAGCAAAGAGACTTGGGCAACGGTTAAAGCCTCTGACAACTGAATATACAGCAGAAAAAAGCATGGTGTTTGGCATCATTCTTCTACTCCATCTACTCGTGATGGGGCCTTGGGCAAGTTAGCTAGTTTCTGTAAGCCTCAGTTTTATTGTCTCCAAATTGGGAAATATAACAACGTCTTCAAAGTTTGCTATGATGGTCAGAATTAAATACTGGGTATTATATGCAACTGATAAATTATTGAACACTACATCTGAAACTAATGATGGCTAATGAATATGTTGGCTAATTGAATTTATATAAAAAAATAAAATAAAATAAAATATATAAAATTAAATAGTATATGTAAAACACTTAGCAAGGATAGTAAGTACCCCAAAACATTAGCTCTGATCATGTTAGTATCATGGGATGCTCATGACATAGTCATCTATTATAGAAACGGATGCTGTTACGGGTCGAATTGTGTCTCCCCGAAAAGGATACGTTGGAGCTCTAACCTCCAGTGTCTCAGACCAGGACTTTATTTGGAGACAGGGTCTTTACAGAAGTAATCCAATTAAACTAAGGTCATGAGGGTGGGCCCCAATCCAATATGACTGGTGCCCTTATCAAAAGGGAAACTTGGACACAGACATGCATAAATGGAAGACAGAGGGTGCAGAGACACAGGGAGAAGATGACC
>NW_028013292.1:0-11595 GCF_054177405.1 Leptonychotes weddellii
TTTTTTTTTAAAGATTTTATTTATTTATTTGACAGAGAGAGACACAGCGAGAGAGGGAACACAAGCAGGGGGAGTGGGAGAGGGAGAAGCAGGCTCCCCGCTGAGCAGGGAGCCCGATGCGGGGCTCGATCCCAGGACCCTGGGATCATGACCTGAGCCGAAGGCAGACGCTTAACGACTGAGCCACCCAGGCGCCCCGAGATATTTTTCTTTTGAGAAACCAATATACGTATCTCATCTCACGACATCTGTTCTTTTATCAAAAAGGAATGAATAATGTAGAGTTCTTACTCTAATTTTTTTGGAGTTGATATTTTAAATTTAATCTTTCACATCTTGGCTATAAAACATCTCTGTCTCTATCTCCGTATCTCATTCTCTCTGTGTGTGTCTCTCCCCCGCTCATGTAGACATGCAGTGTATGGAATATGTTTTGCTGTGGCACCTATTCAGTATTATCTCCTAATCACTTACCTCTTTTTTCTTCTTCCTTAAAAAGAAATGGGTTTCTTACAGCTGAGTTCTAAAACATGCAAAACATCATAAATACAAGGCATTCTTTGCCCTTGGAAAAGTGAAAGGACTTAAGCAGATGTGTCTGGGGTAAAAACATATCTTCAAAATTCTAAATGTTCTTTACAACAGATCTCATAGACTAACACACTGCATTGTAATGTAATTCCCCAGGAGAAGTGAAAATTCAGAAAAGTGGGTGTCAGCCAGTTCTCCAGAAGATAGCTTCAGGGTCCTGAGAAACTTACTTGTAAGATACTAGATGAGAGATGCAAGAATGACTTCCAAACACTGTCCCCCTTTCCAAATTGATTATGTAGGATAAAAAGAAAAATGCTTATCATCTGCTTTAAATTAAGATTCAGGAACATCTAATGTAGCATTCATGATTTATTAGATATTTAGTCTCCACTACGGATGATAAGTGCTTCATTGTGAATGGCATACAAAGCAATTACACATCACCCTTGCCACCAAGGAGTTTATAATCTAGTTGAGTGTGATTTTAAGATAAAATGCTAGGTGTTACAAGAAATTAGTAAAATCATAATTTTTAAATGTTTAATGACTAGCATTATAAGCCCATATTTATCATCCTTTACCTGGAATTGATCCAGCACTGGCTATACATCAGCTCCTTCCACAGCATCCCCCACACTAAAGCACAGTAACTTTAAGAAAAATCCATGACTCTATTATTCACCCTCCTAATGTTTCTTTGGCACAGGTTTTAGTTCCTCCAACCCCTCATTTCCACACGTTAATTTTATTGGATTTTACTAGTGTACAAATCAGTTTTTCAAGGCTATGTAGAGGATTTAGAACAAGGACTAATTAAACAGACAAAAGGACCCTTATAACAGCTTTCAACTCTTCTGAATGAGAGGATTAATTTTAACAAATTACAATTGTCTTAAGAATAATCCACAAAGAACTGCCCTACAAGAGTCTTTAATGATGAAAATTTTTCCTTAGCAAATTTGTGCTACTTATTATTTAGATAGATTTTTAATCATTAAAAAGATTCCCCATGATTCATTATACATCATTCTAAACACTATAATTCAGAAGAAATGCTAATGTGTGTTCTAGCCTATAGGTCAAGAATTGGCATCCATAAAGCAAAAATTCCTAACTATACATTCTACTCTCTCTTCCATTGAAACATAATAACTTTAACCAATGTTAGTTCATTATGGCTGTGAGTGTCCAGTTAGTTCATCCCGGCTTTGCCCCATTGAAGTATCCCATTTATGTCAGTCACCTCCTTAAACCTAGTTTTTAAAATGAGATAATTTGAATAGGATATAGTACTACCACTAAGGGAGCTTATAACTTCTTTCTTTAATTAGGGGGAAAAGAAGAAAAATTATGTAAGAAATGAATATAAAAAATAGTTAAAACATAAGAGGATCAGGTATTAATATAGAGCAAGGAAGATAAAAGAATCTGTAAGATCAATCCATTTATTCAATAAAAATGTATTAACAGTGCCAGCCACTGAAATAGACACTAGAGATATGGTGTTGAGTATTAAAAAAAAAAAAGAATCCTTCCCCTGATAGAGCCTATATTACAGACACCAAGCAAGTACAATCATGGTATGTTAGTGATACATGCTAAGAAAATAAATAAAACAGGTAAAGAGAATAGAAAATGTGCTAAATTGGGCTAAAGTTTTATAATGTGTGCAAGGACAGTCTTACAAATTAAGTGTCATAGGGATAATGACCGGAAGGAGGCAAGGGAAGACGTCATGAATATATCTAGAGGAAGAACTGAGGAAATAGTAAAGCAAAGGTCCTAAGAAAAGCGGGGAAGGGGCAGGACTGGTCTGTTTTAGGAACAGTGAAAAGGTCAGTGAGGCTTGAAATTGGAGAGTTAGGGGAGAGTAATATGAGTAAAACGAGTATTATGAGAAAATACCAAAAAAAAAAAAACTCGCAAAAGTTTTTGATCTGAGCATCTGAAGCAATGAGATTCCATTTATTGAGATGTGAGTTACTCTGAGGGACCAGGTTTGATGAGAAGATTAGGAAATGAGTGAAAAGAATGACAGGGTTCTGTTTCAAGATGATGAAATAGGAGGCTTCTGAATTCACCGCCACCCATGGATGCACCAAATCTATAGCTACACATGGAGCAATTTGCCACTAAAAGTAATCCAGAAACTAGCTGAGTGAGTCATCTACATTGGGTGAATGAAAAATACCCACATTGAGCCGCGTAGGAAAGGCTATAAACCACATCCCCAGCACAGTAACATACAGTCGGAAGGATCTCCCAGCTCCCAACTTCTCCCTGAGGAGTGAAGGCATTGGATCCAATTTCTAGCACTCCAACTTTTAAGATCTCCACCTAAGAGATGGGCCCCTAAAACACCTAGCTCTGAAAGCTAATGGGACCATGAGACCCGTAAGACAACAACAAACACACAGTTCTTACTTTGTTCCAGAGGACTTGCTGTGACTATTTACCACAGAGGTTCAGGCTCAGCAAAGAGGGAACAGACAGAAATCCCCATCTCCCAGTCTTTCCCAGAAGGAGGCCTATTTACATACTTCAAAAGCTGCTTCAAAAACCTAACCCAAACTGTTAGGTTTCTCATTTAGTTCACATCTAGGAGCCAACTGTGATTCTCCTGGGAGACCAGGGAGGCTGGGGATGCCATCTTTGCATTCTCCCTCTAGCCCCTTCTAGGTCACCAGTGTCTTCCTAGAAGGAGCATGTGCACACATCACATGCCCACCAATCTGTGTTTTAGCAAGCCCTCCAAATTTCTCTTATATATGGTATAGTCTGGAATCACTGTTCTAAAAGATCATTCCAGAAAGAAGCAAACGTCACACAGAACTAAAATGCAAGAAAATGTTCAATATGTGAGCAAATTTTAGGAAACATAGCCTATTAAAATAATGTTAAATTAATGTCTAATTTGTAGGCCTAAAAAACAAAGAAGTAAATAAAATACTAGAAAAATATAGCATATCTCTCATGGTATCAGTGAGTGGGTTTAAAGTGTATATCCTTTCAGAGTAGTGTAGAGAAAATTATTAACTGTAAAATTCTGTGTATGTTAAAACTTTAAGGGTAATCATTAAAGTAATTGAAATAGAATGCATATATTCCAAACTAATAAATAAGAAATAAAGTGATTAAAAACCAACTTGCTGACAACCCAGAGAGAGAGAGAAAGAGAGAATATTCACAATACATATATTTGACAAATTCAGAACATATAAAGTACTCCGGCAAATCAATTAGAAGAAAAGTCAGATGATAGAAACAGAGGGAAAAAAGATTTAAAAGACATTTCACCAAAGAAAATATATCAAAATAGCTACATAATATAGGTAAAAGTATTGTTGAACTTCACTGACCACCAATAAAATGCCAATTAAAACTGCAATGCCATTAAACACTAAAATGTCTAAAATGAAAGAGATGAAAAAGTGTTGGTAAGGAGGTGCACCAGCCAGAATTCTGTATGCTGTTTGTCAGAGTATACATTTATTCAACCAGTATGAAAAACTATTTGATGATTTGGATTGAAGGTTTATCCCTAAATGGAATGTAGACAGATTTACCAAAAGATATATGCTGGCATACGTAGCAGTTCTTAACAGCCCCAAACTGTTAACTACTCAAATGCCCATCAACCACAGAATGAATAAACTGTGTTATATTCACAATAAAATACAATAGAGCAACGAGAATAGACAATCTACAACTGCATAGAAAAATAAGGATGACTCTTGTAGAATAGATAATCAGACAAAAAAGATAAATATTCTAAAAATCTAGTTATCTAAAGAACAAAATACCAAATCTCAGCTGTGCTGCTAGAAATCTCAACAGTGGTTGGTTCCTCTTGAGTGGATACAGAATGGACAGGAACATGAGGGGACTTCTGGGGTAATGGTAATACTCTGTTAATCTGAGTGCTGGACATACATAGGTATTCAATTTATAAAAAAATTACTGAGGTATACACTTACGTGCATTTTTGTTTGCATATTATACTTTGACAAAAAGTTTTTTAAAACTCTAAAAACATTCCCTTATCAATAAACAAAGAATTCAGGAAAGAAAATAAAAAAGAGAAACAAACAACACATATAAAGGTATTCCAAATATATCAAGCATCATGGTGAATGTAACTGCATTAACTATTCAGTTAGAATATAAAAATATAAACCTAGGCAATTTTTAATGAAATATATATGTAAATTATTAGCTTATAATAAGGTTGAAAGTAAGTTAACATAAAATTATACAATAAGAAATCCTAACCAAAATAAAGGTGGTATGGCTACATCAGGGTTTCTAAATAGTGGCGCTATTGACATTTGGGACTGGATAATTCTGTGTTATGAGGGATTGCTCTTGTAGGTTGTTTACCAACATCCCAGGTCTCTATGCACTAGATGCCAGTAGCACCACCACTTCCATTGTGATAACCAAAAATGTCTCCAGACATTATAAAATGACCCCTGGATTACAAAGTCACCCCTAGTTGAGAACCACTGGGCTACATTAATATGATACAAAATAGACTTTAAATAAAAGCTATTAACAGACTTAGAGCTACTATGTCATGTTAAATTATTTCATTGATATTTGTTCCTCAATAAATATTTATTAAGTTCCTACAATATGCTAGACACCAGGGATACAATAGAGAATAAGCAAACAGATCTCTGGTTGTCATGGAACTCACAGTCTAGGGAGGATCAACAAATAATAAACAAATAAATAATTCATTGGTAACAGCTAGAAATAAAAGTAAAACATGGAGAATGGATGGATTTTGATGTAGTGAAGTGTTATTTCTTACAAAGTTCCCAGAGAAGATTTATGTAATAAGTTGACACCTCAAAATACATGTCAAGAAGGTCATGGATAGTAAAGATTGTTCTGGAAGAAGGGAAAGCAAGTACTTGCACAGAATCCAAGAACAATAGAGAGGATAGTATCGCTCAAGTAGGGTAATAAAGAGGAACTGTAAAAGAAGATAAAAGTTTTGCAGCTAGTTTGTCAAAGAGTTTGATTAATTGGATGTAAGGATTCTAAACACCTATGTAGCTAAAAACAAAGGATGAAAATACATAAAACTACTATTATCAGAATTTCAAACAAACTTATGAAAATACATAACCACATTTGGAGACCTCTCTCAGCAACTAAAAATCAATCTGACAGCACATCAGCAAAGATAAAGAAAAGTTGAACAACATAAATAAATGACTAACTTCATCCAATAGACATATCCCTAAATTTGAAAATAAACCCTTACCCTTGATCACCTTGTACTTTTAATCTTGGTGAACAGCATTATCCAACTCACATTATCATCAAATTGAGAAACCTAATTAGGACAGCTGACTCCTTTACCTCCCACCCCACGTCTCCTATATTCATGCAATGATTGTCTCGTGTCTGTCTCCAGAACTGCACTAATAATTAGCTTTTCATCCTCTCCACTCGTGCTGCACAAGTCCATGAATCTCCCACCATCACTTGCCTACAACATACTTTCTGGAAAGCACAAGCTCTTCTCTTTCAATGCATCCTTCATGCTACCAAGATAACCTTTTGAATTTCAACTCCTTTTTCTTTGGGGGAATTTTGTTCATTATATATTTATTTTAAAAATTATGTAATACCAATCTTTCAACCGGACTAAAAGTGCTACACCTTTAGTCATGTATTCAGCTTATGCCATAAAACTAGCACAATGATTTAATGAATGATCTGGGATACCCAATGTCATATCACCCTAGCCCCACTGTGCTCACACTAATCTCTCCCACCCACTTAGTAAACCATTATAATATTCTCTATCCATGATATTTCACAACTCTGTGTTTTTGCTCAGGAGCCTCATTCGCCTTTCCCTCAAATGCCCTTAGTACTTATATGGTTAGTCTGCCAAACACCTATACAGTTTTTTAGGAACCAACTAAGAAATGATTAAAGAGATGAAAGTCACTTTAAATCATGTTTGACCCTCCTCTCTCCATTGTACTGCCAATGGAATGGATGGTGTCCACATTTTTGTACTCACTAAGCTTGTATCATTCAGAGTTCATTCTGGGCATAGAAACCACAGCAGTTACTTTAGCAAAGATAATTTAATATAAAGGTTTGTTAATTAGGAATTGAAGAAATGGAAAGACATAACAGGTACATGAAGGTATTTCCTTAGGTAGGCGACAACAGAAAGCAGCTACATCCCGAAGGCTGGAGGAACAATGGGTTGGAAGTTTTAAATCATAGCAGACTCAGAGGAGGGGCCCTTCAGCCTGAAACTCTGGTATCTGAGGAGGAGGTGCCTCTGCATTGGGTTCTATGGTTCTGGTTTCCTAAGTGTTATTGAAACTGCTGCTAATGGAGCAAAGTGCCATGGTTAAGATAAAGCAGCTCTCTGCTAAGGTGATGCTGACAGGTACAAGAAACAAACAGCAACAAAATTGTGCACAGTCCTTTCTCTTTCAGCCTTTTGGGACCTATCACCCCCTATTGGCAGAGACTTAACAGGAAGCTATCTTGCTAAGGAAAATGCATTTTACAGAGTCCACATGTATAGATGTGTTTAAAGGAAACATATTATAACTTGATAACTGGCACATCGTTCTATCTGCTTTGTTGTAGTTTAAAAAAAAAAAAAATTAGAGATAGCGTGTGCACGCGCGCTGGTGCGGAGGGGCAAAAGGGGAGAGAACCTTAAGCAGGCTCCACACCCGGCCTGAAGCCCACAGGGTGATCCATCTCAAGACTCTGAGATCATGACCTGAGCCGAAATCAAGACTGGGGCACTTAACCGACTGAGCTACCCTGGCGCCCCTGTCACACAGTTTATGGTTGTTTTCATGCTCCACCAGCAGAGGTGTGATTGTGGCAGAGACCAAGTGGCTCATAAAGTCTAAAATATTTATTATTTGTCCCTTTAGAGAAAAAAAATGCCATTCTCTATAACAGATCATTAAAATTTAGTATTAACACTTAAGAGGATATCATATAGGTGAATTTTTTGTTATGTATATATGGAAATGTATGCTACCAAAATCAACCAGGGGAAATGTATTAATTTACTTTAGAAATTTAAATAAATTTAGTGTAAACAACTTCCCTAGGGCATTAAAAATTCAATTTTCAATTATCAGTCTAATTTAAAACATTTTCAAGCATTTTTTGCAAGGACACTTAGGGGATGTATAACTGAGACAGTTTTGTTTGTTTGTTCATTTGTTTCTCAATTCCCTATACTATTTAGAACAAGTGTGTCTTCTTAAGCTCACTAGATAAGAAACATATGTTTTCCCCAGGGGTAGTACAACTTAGTAGTATTTGGCAGATCATTTTTCACTAGAGATCTAACATATAAAATTGTACTTTTATTCCCCCCCCCTCATGTGCCTTTTACTTTTGCAAGGGCAATATCTTTTTTGCTTATTAACACATTGGTAATTAATTCATCAAACCACACTGCAGTAAACTTTAAAAAGAATCCCAATCCATATATAAGCAAAATTTCTGTATGAACCCGCTAATTTAAAATGTTTTATTATCCATGATGTGCTACTAGCCCAGGTAAAAGAATTTAAATAGGTTACAAAGTTTGAACAAAAACATAAACTAAACTAAACAGAAAAAAAAATCACACTCTATGGTGCCTTTTAATGTTAACTAGTTTTATATGTTAAGGGACAAAGTATCGCTCCCTGAGAAATCTCTCCTTTGCACTACCATTGAAATTATAAAATTACTTTGAAAGACTGTATTATTTAATTATTTTGACTTAACTTTTCTTCTCTTAGACTTCTTTTTACTAGTATCAATTCACAAAGCAACAACGTATCGACTTTTTTTTACTTTTTTTTTTTTGCTTTTTTTTAGAAACCAGTCACATTTTTCTCTGTCCATGAAAGAAATATTTTCCCTTTCACAAGTTGTATGAAGTAGAAGTACATATTATCTTTGCCCTTTCAAACAAGAAAAGGGCAAAATCCTTCAAAGTATTTTTTTTCTAATTGCATGCATTTTTCCTATTTTCCTTTACAAGGTAAGAATACAATAAGCTAACCTCTCCTAAAGCTGAGTTCTTTTGTGACACTGACTAAATCAACTTGATCGGGCCCTCAGTCATTATGTAATTTACTATCACTCATTCAACAAATAATTAGTAAGCATTTACTACCTATTAGGCATAGTTCAGGTTGTCTGGAATCTACACAGTTGAAAAGAGGAGATCTTTGTCTTCATGGTGTTTACAGCATTGTAAAGAGTAAGGAGAACTGACAACACATGATTAATTCTAGCACAATGGTATAATGTTAGAAAAGCTCTAGTGTAAATACTAGATAACTATTTTAAGAGAGTCAGAATGGATTTTACAGAGGAAATAATGTTTGTATAAATTGTTAGAGAAATAAGACATTTGGTACTTTTGCAATAAACACAGATGGGATAAGGTCATTCCAGGTTGTGGCAAGAGTACATGGAAAACTACTTTGAGAGTCCATTTGAAGAGTTAAATATTCACTGTGTCTCTGGAATATTAGATGCAATACTAAAAAAAATGAGGATTGTGAGAAATATATCAAATATTACTGTGCAGAACACACTGACATGTGATTTTACTTTAATGACAATGAGGAACTATATGCTAATTTTAAGCAAAACATAAACATTACCTAAAATATTACTAAAATAATATGAGCAATAATGGGGGAGAAATGTATATATAGAATAGATAATTAAGAGGTCGTATCCACATCTTATTTAAGCGATCTCATAAAGGAGATGAGGAAGAAAGAAGGAAAAGAATTATTGCCACGTTGCAGGTGTTCTGACTTGTTCCTGACAGGAGGATAGCAGTGCCATTATCAAGGGTAAAAAATCTAATATGATGAATTTGATAATTGCATGCAAAGTTTGAGATGAAGTGTCAGGTAAGACTACTCACTAGAGATTGTTTATGAGCTCTTAGCATTAGGTGAATTCATTTTTGTATATGCAGTTTCCCAGGAACAGTGTATGAAGAGTGAAGAGTACCTGGAGAACATACATATTTATAAGATGACAGGGGAAAAGTACTCCAATAAAGAGGAGACAGTTTGGTAGTTTCTTATAAAACTAAACCACATGATCCAGCAATCAACTCATAGGTATTTATAAAATTGATTTGAAAACTACATATACACAAAAACCTGCATATAAATGTTTATAGGATCCCTTCCCATAACTTGTAACCATTTCACTATGATGTCCATAACCCTGCAATAGCTCTCAGTAATCAAAAGTCAAATCCACTCATATGGAGATGGTTTATTATTATTATCTTTTATGAATATATTCTCATCAAAATACTACTAGCCAGAAAGTGCACACTGTTAAATTTTCACAAGATAAAACATCTAACTTCCGATTTGAAATTCGAGAGTTTGAATCATTTAGTTATTTTCCTGCAGGTGAAGTAATAATTCCCCAGAGCTGAAATAATATTACTAATTTTCCTCTTGTTTGCTCTTCTTTTTTTCTTTTTTTAGAAATCAACTTTAGGAGGGCGCCTGGGTGGCTCAGTTGGTTAAGCGACTGCCTTCGGCTCAGGTCATGATCCTGGAGTCCCTGGATCGAGTCCCGCATCGGGCTCCCTGCTCAGCAGGGAGTCTGCCTCTCTCTCTGACCCTCCCCCCTCTCATGCTCTCTATCTCATTCTCTCTCAAATAAATAAATAAAATCTTTAAAAAAAAAAAAGAAATCAACTTTAGGAAATGTGGTAAATCTAAAAAACAGGGATAATCTTGAGAAGATCCTTAGGTTAGAGTTTTCACACACTGGCATGCATCAAAAAGTTAAATTTTCAATTGAGACTAAGTTAAAATTTCAAGTGATTGAAAACTGGTCAAAAATTACATTGCTTGTATCATTCATTCTTTAAAGTTTTTGTTCAAACTTTCAGTTAGGATATACGGTTTTTTATAAGACAAGTAGACACATTCATGAATAGCATGTAGAAAAATCTAAGCTTCCTCTTTGTGTCTTTGTTGTTAAAATAAGGAAAATCCATCAGTCTTCAAGAATTCTTCTCGAATATGCTCTCTGACTTTACCCAGAGAAGACACTGTGCACTACCACACCTGTCACAGGGCAGTTTGATTCTGTCACATTCAAACCCACAGTTTACTCATTAAAGCTATAGTTCTGCATCTTACCCAACAGATCTGAGTCAAGTAAGGAACATCAGCAAAAATGTAACCTACCTTAGAGGTGTGTTGTGACAGTTCATAATTTCATTAAAATAGAGTAATATTTAGTGATTCTGGGATAGAAAAGATTGTGCATATTTGAATGCATATTTCTTCTTCCTCTCATACCTTTAATGAGTCATAAAACATAATACTCCCTAGGTTATATGAGCCAAGGCGCCCATCCCCCACACCACTCATTGATGGCTTGTTCATTTCACAGTTTCCACAAGCAATATGTCAGCCTTCACCAGCTCCTCAAAGATTGCCAAAAGAGAAAGCTCTTAGTGTTTTATGTCTACAAAACATATTTTATGAATAGGTTCAAACTGCTTTAATAATGTATCTTGGGAAGTTTGTGCCTCTCCTTAAGTGTCCTTAAGTGATTATATCATATCATGCTAGACATGACTGCAAGAATATGTATTATTGGGGCGCCTGGGTGGCTCAGTTGGTTAAGCGGCTGTCTTCGGCTCAGGTCATGATCCCAGGGTGCTGAGATCGAGCCCCACATGGGGCTCCTTGCTCAGTGGGGAGCCTGTTTCTCCCATGCGTGCTGTTCCCCCTGCTTGTGCTCTCTCTCTGTGTCAAATAAATAAATAAAATCTTAAAAAAAAAAAAAGAATATGTATTATTTACACGGCAGAGCACTATAGCCAAGAGTAAAGTCAAAGAGAGGCAAATACATTTTAACTCTGTTACACTCTAAAATAGCTGGAATTCTGTATCTTCCTTTTATTTCTGCTTCAAAAAGACCACCTTTTCTTCATGAATGCAGCAACCTCTCTTAATTCACTCCCCTCTTGTCACAATCATTTTCTTTTTTTTTTTT
>NW_028013293.1:0-788 GCF_054177405.1 Leptonychotes weddellii
AGGAGATCTAGAAGGCACCACAGAGAATGGATGGAAGGCAACATGCCAAGGAGAGCAGAGCAGACTTTCTCTGCAGTAAATGTCAGACTGAATGGGCTCACTGAGTGCTAAGTAGGACAAAGGAAAAACAACATCAAGTGACACTAGATAAATGGAAGACCCATTTCAGAACACTTAGGATAAGGAAAAAACTGGTAAAACTTCCAGAGAGAAGAAACAGATTTACTAGGGAATGAGAAGCAGGGATATAAGCCGCAAGAAGAAAACGGAATCATAAAGAAAGTCTGAGGGAAAATATACCTGAAGCTAGCATTTCATACCCAGGGAATCTATTATTCAAAGACAAGAACCAAAGAAACATTTTCAAACATAAAAGTTGATTCAGTTCGGATTCTTAGTGGCAGATCACAGAATTGTCCCTCTCGAGGTTGAGCAGAAAGGGACTTATTAAAGGCTTTTAGGTAGCTCACAGAACCTCTGGGAGCCAGAGAACCAGGCCAGCAGGCGGCACAGCCAGGCAGGAGGCAGCCAGAGACCGGAGAGGGGACGCAGACCTTGGGGTGGAGCTGTGGAGAGGACCCTGGAGACACCATTCGAAGTCATCCCTCCTCCCCCTCCCCCCACCCCATCGGCCTTTGGAAGCTGGCTCCCACTCTGCTTTTAGGTCTGTCTCTCAGCCCTGGGGCCTGAGAGGCCAAGGAAGCCCTTCATTTGGTGGACCAGCTTGCAGGTAGGACTGCGTGGCTGCCAGTGGGCGAATCAGAGGTCAGTTGGCCTTGTAGGGTAGG
>NW_028013294.1:0-788 GCF_054177405.1 Leptonychotes weddellii
CGAGCTTTCCGTACAGCTTTGGAGGCGGAGAGTGAAAATGGCGGCCTCCCAATCTCCGCCTCGGAGGAGCCGAGAACTCAGGGCCCCGCTCCTCAGTGAGCCCCCAGAGAAAAGCCGTCAGTCACTCCCGTCTCCCCGGTCTCCGGCCGCACTCCGTGCTTACTCGGCCTGTGACCGCGCGTTTCTATCTCTGGCACCCAACCCCGTGTGGAGTCTCCAAACCCAGCAGATCCCTGCGGTGCACTCCCGCGTGGTTCCTCCCGGGGAAGGAAGGTGAGTCTCCCCGGATCTGCCGCTTGTTGGGTCCATGCTGGAGGAGCAGTGGCCCGACTGTGCCGCGGATCACGGTTTATGGCAACCCCGAGCTAAAAGCCCGCGCCTGGGCTCCGCCTCTGCAGCCGGCTTCCCCGCTCCGATACCTGGGATTTCTGCTGCACTCAGGCACCCCCAGTCTTTCTCTGACCCTGAGGGTCCTGAGACCACAGTGTCCCAGAGGGTTCCACCCCCCGCTTAGCCACCAGAGTGACGTCCCTCAGCGGAGCAGACTTTTAAAAGTTCTGATTTTGTGCTCCGTGGTTCTATCACTTGACAGAAGCGGCCGACGGAGGCCCCTCCCCCGCCGTCTATCCTCCCGAATATTGCCTCGGATTCACTTCTCCGCACGTCCTACCTTCCAGAAAGTGGTCGCTTTTCTGATGAGAGAGTTGTTGCTCTTCTTTTCTTCGATCTCCTGTTGAGTTTGTAGGTGTTCAGAATGGTTTGATCCCTATCCAGCTGAATTCCTGAGA
>NW_028013295.1:0-788 GCF_054177405.1 Leptonychotes weddellii
GCTACTCTCCCTTCTTCCATCAAAGCTTAAGTAAAAGTGTAGAAAATGGTAGATATTATGTTTGGTATATCTTCGCACAATAAACCTAAAACTAGAAAGGATAAAGCTTTGTCAGAAGTCATTACCTGCTTGACAAAACAACATTCAGCTCTCATAGAAGGGGGGTGACAAAATCCAGCCTGTCATGAAGTTCACAGTCTTCATGTCCAAAATCCAACGAGAAAGATCAAGCGGGAGGACTTAAGATTTTCTCCTCCCTCGAATACAGCTACAGTGTTATCAGATCATTCTGAACACCCAGGACATCAATCAAGTATCTGCGAAAACAAGTGCTGCACGTCTACAAGTAGAAAAGTGACCACCATTTGGAAGGTAGGAGGTGTGTAGACGTGAATCTGGTGTGACATAGCTGAGGATACAAGGGAGGGGAGGGGGGCTTGAGGAGGATACAGCAAAGTTTTATAAGCAGCGGAGCACAAAATGGTAACATTTACAAGTTTGCCCTTTTGGGGGTGTTCCTGGCTTAAAGGTGCTTAGTTGGGGAAGCCAGGTGGAATCCTGGGTGTGACAGAGTGGTCTCAGGATCCCTGGAGTCTCATGAAAATGGGAGGTGCCTGAGTGTGACAGAGTTCCCAGACTTCTAAAAGTTAAAAATAGAGCTACCTTACGACCCAGCTTTAGGAACGGGAACCCTGCCTGAGAACAGTGAGTCTAGCTGCCAGCTTTCTGCTTTGTATTGCCATAAACTGCTAACCGATTCATGGTGGTGCGATTGCTTTCCTGACATA
>NW_028013296.1:0-788 GCF_054177405.1 Leptonychotes weddellii
GCCTCAACACCTAAAACAGTTGTACTTTCACACTTCTTATAAGGGGATTCTTGTTCTAAATGCTTTATACGGATGTTATCGTTTAACTTCTTAGCGAGCCTGTGAAGTAGATGCTATGATTATCCCCGTTTGATAAGGAAGGAACCACGATTCAGAGGTGAAGTCAGCTGCCACTCAGGTGGGAAAGTGCAAGAATGGAGCCCAGGGCTTGTGACACCAGAAACCCCCTTGCTTTCCAAGGAGGGGGGCTGTCCCTGCCCGTGCCCACTCAGATGCCACCCAGAACACAGCCCCAGAGGCCAGGCTGAGCAAGCCGGCCCCTCGTGCAGAAAGGCCGTGAGCCTCGGCCTTGACAAACAAAGGTCTCTCCAAATTCCTCTTCTCTCAACGGTATTTTTCTATCTCGTTCCGATCGCTTCTGGAACTGGAGCTAGAGAAGGAATTTATCAAGGGCCCTGGAGACTTCTGAAAGATCACCTAAATAGGACAAGCCCAAATGAGAAATGTTTATCTTGCTTCATCTGACGTTGCATTTCAGCTCTCCCTAGAATGGACTTTTTTTTTTTTAAAAGATTTTATTTATTTATTAGACAGAGAGAGACACAGCGAGAGAGGGAACACAAGCAGGGGGAGTGGGAGAGGGAGAAGCAGGCCTCCCATGGAGCAGGGAGCCCGATGCGGGGCTCGATCCCAGGACCCTGGGACCATGACCTGAGCCGAAGGCGGACGCTTAACAACTGAGCCACCCAGGCGCCCCTAGAATGGACTTTTTTAAGGGATGAAGAAGG
>NW_028013297.1:0-788 GCF_054177405.1 Leptonychotes weddellii
TATATATATACATTTTTAAAAATATAATGAATACCCATGAACCATCACCCACAAATTAGAACATTGTAAATAATCTACGTCTTTCTGTTTGCTCTTGCCATATCTTATCTCTATCTTCCCTCAGGGGGAATAGCTATCCTGAACTTTATGTTCATGCTTCCCTTGCTTTGCCTGTCTTACATTAATATATGTGAACTAAAAGCATAGAGATGCATAAATATTATGCTATGTAATTTTAGTTATTTTTGAACTTTATACAAAGGGCACTATAATATGTGTTGTCTCTTTGGCTTTGAACTGTTAATTCAACACTATATTCTTCAAATTCATTCATATTGTTACATGCAGTTGTACTTGATTCATTTCTAGTGTAATGTACTAATCTATTGTGAAAACATATCACAGTTTATTTATCCATTGTCTAGCAGATGAACATTTGATTTGTTTACAAATTATTTGCTATTATAACCCAAGGTTCTAGTAATGTTTTTTGTTTTCTCCCCAGATTCATAGCTACTGAAGTTTCTTATGTGCATACAAGTAGGAGTGAAATGGCTAGAATAGGTTATATAAATGTGTAACTTTACATGATAAAGCTACATTGTTTTCCAAACCATCACAAAAATAAGACATAACCCAACCATAATTACAATAAATGAAAACAGCTTAAACTCACTTATCAAAAATGGAATATCTCAAATTCAAGAAGCTGGGAGGGAGAAAAGTGAGTACAAATGAAAGAAAAACGAATAAAAGAACCATAGACATATTTAGAAAATCACAAAATA
>NW_028013298.1:0-788 GCF_054177405.1 Leptonychotes weddellii
GTGCCCCTCCTGGAGTACCCAGCGCGGATGCTCCATCCCCAGCACGTGCTGGAGAGTTTACTTCGGGACTCACCAACCAACGATGAGCTCAACTAAAAACAACATTGTTTTCTTTTCGCGTGGATTTTCAGTAATACAGAAAACCAGGCCACTGAGTACTTCTTGGGTTTGAGCTGACCAACACCAGGAGTGGTGTTTTGCTCAGACATCAGAGCTGGGTGCAGTCCAGAGGCAGAGCTGTGCGCACGATGGAGCGCATGGACAGCACGGACGCCTCCTCTCCAAGACCACGGACACGGTCCCACAACGACACCTGAGAAGCCCTTCTGCCTCCTTTTGCTGTGTGCCTGCTTATTTATATCGCGTGCGGGTGTGTATGGGTCACACTGTAAATATATGTTCATATAGTGTGTGTATTACGCACACACACGTATACCGTGTATCACACACACACGTATACTGTGTATTATGCACACACACCGTGTATCACGCACACACGTTTACCGTGTATCACGCACACACACCGTGTATCACGCACACACGTTTACCGTGTATCACGCACACACACCGTGTATCACGCACACACGTATACCGTGTATCACGCACACACACCGTGTATCACGCACACACGTATACCGTGTATCACGCACACACACACATACTGTGTATGACGCACAGCACACACACATACATTTACATACTTTCTTTTCATTAACTTTGTGGCTGATTTTAAACTTACCGAGCACTAGTTACATTATCATTGTACCTCCTTGAAAGAGTCCTTGCGG
>NW_028013299.1:0-788 GCF_054177405.1 Leptonychotes weddellii
TCTGCATAGAAAATGATTCCAACCAGAATTTGGTTGGTGAAAAATAGAATGTCTGCATAACGTCCCCTCTGATTTAATATCCACCTCTCCACTTCTCCTGTGCAACTGGTGGACACCCTGCTTACCCAAACCTGAGTCTGTCCAGGCCACACGTTGATGGTCACAGTCAATATTGTCCTCTCCCTTTCCTTCTCTTTCTCTTCCTTATTTCTTCTTCTCTTCTTCTTCTCTTCATTCTTGTTCCTTCCACTGTCAGCACAGATACATGAAAAGGTAGGATATCTGGGGTATTGAAATAGTTTCAAGGCCAGCAAGTTTAAGCAATTTATTCGTAACAAATGACAACAAGTAATGGGATGTTTTCTGTTGAGTTTCCATGGTCACAATGCCCAGAAATAATCCTATCCTTGTATCTGCAAAGAATTATCTGCATAATGGATTTCTAGAGACATGGCCTCCAGGTGTCTGAAGTTGATATGCAATGGCAGAACTGAAAACCTGAGATCAACTTTACAACTTTACACAAACTCTGTCCCTCCCTCTCCCACCCTCCAGTTACCACAGATAGTTGAAAACACATTGGTAAAGATTTTTTCTTTCAAACCTCCTAACGTCCCTTATGTTCTTATAAGATTATCTTAAAGTTGTTATCAAGGGATATTTTTTTAGAGGCTAGATTCT
This sequence comes from Leptonychotes weddellii, assembly GCF_054177405.1. Classification (NCBI taxonomy): domain Eukaryota; kingdom Metazoa; phylum Chordata; class Mammalia; order Carnivora; family Phocidae; genus Leptonychotes; species Leptonychotes weddellii. The sequence goes on from NW_028013299.1 coordinate 682, forward strand.
AGGAATTTATAATTTATTTATTTTTTTATTATGTTCAATTAGCAAACATATAATACATCATTAGTTTTTGAGGTAGGAATTCATAGTTTATGATTATAATGGGACTG
>NW_028013300.1:0-788 GCF_054177405.1 Leptonychotes weddellii
TCTGAATAATTGATGTTTGAAATCTTGTAGGCACCGTGAATCACACAACAGCCCTATTTTCATCTTTGGTTTGAAGTCCAGGCTGGAATTTCCAACACGCGTCACACGAGTGTCCCGGGCTCCTGGGGGGCATTCCGTGCCTTATCCTTACCTCTGACTTCACGTCGTGTTTCTCTTCTATTTTCCCTTTGCCCAGATTCCCTCACTTTTAATTCTATCCTGCCTTATGACTGTGTCTCTCTAAGCTATCTTGGATGCTCTGGGATATGGGATAGGATATTTTTTCAATACCCCATGAACAAATTCTCAAGAGCGACTGCATCTCAATTATAACCTCATAATAAAGGAAAAATAAATGTAAGCCGGCGTTGCCGAGGTGTGCACGCTATCTTCCCCTCAGCCTCAGAGGTCTGCGGCAGAACCTGCCCCACGTGGTACATCACACCCTTGGGGTCCAGCACGTTCCTAGCTCACTGGAGGGCCTACTGCGTGCCAGACCCTCAGGGCCCATTTGATTGGGTGGATACGATGCCAAGTGGATGAAGGAAGAAACGGAGACTTGGAGGATTCAAAGGTGACCCCCCATGGGATGGAGGGGTTGGGATTTGACCCAGAATCTCGTCCAGGCCTGAACCCTCGCTCCTGCGCCATAGTCTCCGAGCGTAGTGGGCGCCCGGGTCCGGAGCCCGGCACCAGTGCAACGTTGGCCTGGATCTTCTAAGTCTCCGTCTAGGCTTTTCGTGTGATGCGTTCCTGCTCCGTCACCCTCAGGCAGGCCCGATGAAAGG
>NW_028013301.1:0-788 GCF_054177405.1 Leptonychotes weddellii
ATATGTCACATCCTCTTTTTTTACCATGAATATTTATATTTAACCTTCAATGCAAACCCATATGGGGAATTCATTTCTTCCCCATTTAATGGAGGATGCAATTGAGGCTCAGAGAGTTTAAATAATCTATAATCTTTCTCCAAGCTCATAATGAAAGAGTTAGAATTCAGGCCAAGTTTTGTAAGATTTCAGTCTTTTCTCATGCACATTTAATACAGTTCTACCTCCTGCTTCACAAGAGGAACACAGAAAAGGAAAGGCATCTAAAGATAAGCTTGGGTGAAAATTTCTTTTGTGTTAGAAAACAATGGCTCTATTTCATGGTGGAAATTTCAACAGGTATGGAGGAACAAACAAATTAGATAATTATAATAGAATGAAACTTAAAACTAAAATATCATCTAACAAGTGTTCTAAAATAATCTCAGGAAATGTTAGTATTATTTATATTTTAATTAAATATATATGTATTGGATAGGAGGCAAGTATTAATTTAATAACGGGTTGTTTATGTAGCATATAACTTTAGTAATAAGTAAGGGCTATTGTTTTTTCCTTTATTCAGTGCTATATTTATTATAGAGTATGAGGCTATTGAATAACAATAAATTCCACAGCCTTGATAAACAGTGAAGTACAATTCTGAGGAAGCAGTTTTATGTGGATAACAGTTCTAATTCATTTGGTTTCAGCTAGGGTACAGTCCATACTCTTAAGATTTAATTTGAAATATTTGGCCCTGCAAAAATTAAACAAATATCAGTGGACCAATAAAAACAAACAAACAA
>NW_028013302.1:0-9767 GCF_054177405.1 Leptonychotes weddellii
GAAGGAGGAAGGTGAGAGGAGGTGTTTGGAAGAACTGGTTGCCCAATTATGCAGATGAGTTCCTTAGGCAAAGGGAAGTCTTTGTTAGTTCTCTTGCTGCCACAGGCTCTCCTTTCCAGTGTAAATTTCTGCAGTTTAGGGGAAGGCAGAAGCTTTTCCTGCATCTGCTGGGTTTTGATTATTTTAACTCAAAATAATCTTCATGCCAAAGTGGCCCTTCAGGGGAAGCCTGCCCTGGGTCCCCACACTTTTCATCTGTAATTGACTAACCTTCTGTGATTCCATAGCAAAGTGTGATTCCCCAGCATGCTACTTAGACATGGTTTTAATAATGGGGTTAGTCATCTAACAAAAGACAAATGATTTTTTTTAACTTTTTTCAACACAAAGTGTTAAAAAGGTATAGATTGAAGTTAAAAGAAAGATTTTATGTGCAGTCCTCTCATCAAAATATATAGATGGCTTTCCTCTTTGGGGTTTTCTAAGTTTGTCCAGTTCACTAAGCGTTGACTCTAAGCCCACTGGGGAGTACAGAAATACTCTCCACAGGTGGATGGACAAGACAGTAAAGGACATCCAAGTCAATCATGGTGACTGAATTAAGAAGTTGTTTTGACTACATTGTTTGCTGAATTGGGGTGGGTTAATTTCCTCTTTTTTTTTTTTAAAGATTTTATTTATTTATTTGACAGAGAAAGACACAGCAAGAGAGGGAACACAAACGGGGAGTGGGAGAGGGAGAAGCAGATTCCCTGCCAAGCAGGGAGCCCGATGCGGGACTCGATCCCGGGACTCCAGGATCATGACCTGAGCCGAAGGCAGTTGCTTAACCAACTGAGCCACCCAGGCGCCCGGGTTAATTTCCTCTTAATTCTTTTACTGATTTTATACATTTTCAGAAAAGGGACTACAAGAATTTTTTGAATTAAAATATTATTTAACAAAGCCTTTCTTGTTTTTCAATAATAGTAAAAATACAACTTGAAAACCTCAAAAGGACATATTATTGCCAGGCACAGAATGTCCTTCATGTTCGTTATGATGTTTAGTGTGATAATGCAATTTAACTTTCGAAAGATATTTTTATGGCAATTATAGAAACTCAGACATGAAAAAATTAAATAACTCAGCCACAATCCGAAGGGGTGATTAGTATAGGAGGGTCTCTATTTTCATAGGTCATTACCAATATTCACAAACACATTTTAAGGACCTGATAAATTTTCAAAACATGAAGTTAACTAAATGGGTTAAGTGGTAGAGGAGGGTGTTTAATTGTTTCTGGCAATTAAAAATATTCTCATAGATTACTTAAAGACTTGCAGTATTGATCACAATAATAAGTTAACCAAATAAAGAGAATAAAAAATCAAATATGCAAGTATCACTTAAAAATGTATATTTGCATATAAAATTGCAAGCATTCCTATTTATATCTATAAATATGTAGTGGTGCACCTAGGTGGCTTAGTCAGTTAAGCGATGAACTCTTGGTTTTGGCTCAGATCTTGATATCAGGGTCCTGGGCTTGAGCCCAGCCTCTAGCTCTGAGCTCAGCATGGAGTATGCTTGGGATTCTCTCTCTCCCTGTCCATATGCCCCTCCCCCATCCATTCTCTTCCCCTCTCTCTTTCAAATAAATATATGAATAAATGTTTAAAAAATTATAAATATGTACAGAAAAATCAAAGTAAAAGTAAATGATGGGTGCCTTGTGCTGTCATTTTTATATTTCATTTCTCTCAGATTGTCTTTAAGGAAGTACGTTTCTAATATGTACTCTGTTATGTACCGGGTCTGTGTCTTGGCATGAGTCACTTCTCTTTGCCACTGTCTTCATTTGTGAAATGGAGATTAATCATAACAGCTCTCTCATAAGGCTGCAGAAAGTATTAAATAAAATAATGCAAGAAACATTTAGAATACTGCCTGACACATTGCAAGCCCACAACGAACATTGGATGTATATTAATTGTAAAGTTTTTCATTACTTATTACACATAACATTACTTTGAAAATGATCCTGCATGTGACGTCATGATCCTGAGACAGTTGTAAGCCCCGGAAGAGTAGAAGCTGGTTTCCAGAGACGGCTCTGACCCATGTATCTCCAGCAATTGCAGCCTAGTCCCTTCTTGGAGACACCCAGAATATAAATGAAAGTTGATTTCTCTGAGTCCTAATCTGCCTGGTGATATCTCAGTTAACTTTAAAAATGCTTGTGCACAAGGTATATTTAATAATATCGATGAGGTAGTTCACTGTCTGTTGTTCTTCTGTGCTGAGTTACAGAAGAGTTAAAGTCAGGTTTTGCATCCCAGTCCCAGATCAAGAGCAAATCAGACACAGACAGACATAGGGGCTGAACGTTGCAGGCCTCTCCTCATGTTTCTGAGCAATGTTTCTGCAGTATGGGATCCCAGGGGGAAATGGCTGATGGGTGTGGGAATCATCCTGTCCTACCCCAGAAGGACACATTCATACCAGGAATTTCTTTCCAGATTTCCAGATTGGGAGCCCTCTCACCCCATCTGCCCAGCACTCACTGGGCACAGGAAGCCTCAAACTGCTCAGACCTGTGGCTGATCATGAACAACCCCAGGGAACTACCTAAGTCACCACTTCTTCTGAGAAAACCAAACCAGCCCCGCCCTCCAGCCACTGACATGACAAGTCCTGCTACCAGGCACCTCACTTCATACCTTGTCACTGGGGAGCCAGCCAGGCCAACGGGATGCCACTCCTGAAAGCAGTCATCTTCTCCTGCCTCTGGGCCTGTGAGTTGTCCCCCAGTCACTTCAGTCTACAGGAGAGACTCAAGAAATTCTTTATTGTTGCCTTTTCCCATATCATTTGTTCATGGGAATTTCTCTTCTTTGCTTGCAGTTGGCCTTGGGCAGGTGAAATTGGAGCAACCTGAAATATCAATTTCCAGAGCAAGAGATAAGAGTGCCCACATATCATGCAAGGTGTCTGCTAAGGACTTTAATGATGAAGTAATACACTGGTACCGGCAGAAACCAGATCAGGAGATAGAACATCTAACATATATCCAGGAAAGCTCTGTTCAAGTTTCTTTAGGTGGGAAGAAAAACAAACTTGAAGCAAGTAAAAATACTCATACTTCCACTGCAACCTTGAATGTAAATTTCTTAAAGCAAGAAGACGAGGCCATGTACTACTGTGCCTGCTGGATAGATCCACAGTGTCAGCGTTACCAAGAGAAGCTGCACAAGAACCATCTTCAGGTCTGACCCATCCACATCCTTCTCAATATGGGCAACCACAGGGGCTGCACAGCTGGGTGCCCAGCCTGTCTCTTTCTCTGCAGTATTTCCTGAACTCTGCAGGAAGACATTGTAGATTCTGCTCACTCAGTGAATCCTGAATGATATCAGCAATGATGGTACAAATATAAGCATTTTGATGCTATTTCCCATGAAATTCAGTTGTCTGGGAACTCTGAAAATACAGGATGGATGGCTCAGAGAAAAATCCATTTGTCTGTTAATTCACTGCAGAGAAAGGGATTTTTAGTATTTGAATGGTTCAGAATGAAGAAAGGAAGAAGTCTACACTTTATATAAATATTTCTTGTTATTACTATTTTCTGATTTTATTCATGGACATTACAATTCTTCAGAAGTGCAATGATCTCTCAAAAGTAAATATTATATGTCTTTTATTAGTGTCTGAGGCCATTCTGAAGGAATCTGACCATTAATTCCTGAAGTAAACAATCAGCTATTTGGGGACACAGGAGAGACTGCTGTATAAATCCTGTATCCCAGAGGTAGAAACAGCACCTCACTCCACATTCAGCGATCAATATTGGGACAAAACCAAGACTGCTTTATTGAATCAGGTCCCTGAACATATCAGGTGCTTCCATCATGGTGAATATGCCTCTGACTTTGCTCTCCAGGGTTCTGCAAAGAAAACTAAAGATCCTGAATAAGTATCAGATGGTTAAAAAGAAAGATAATACATGCTCCCTATATCTCTAAAGAAAAGAAAGGCAATGTCCCTCACAAATCAATAAAACAAAAAGTAATTATTGAGAATTGAATTCTGTGATTAGTAACTGGATGGTCGTGAGTTTTCAAGAAATAGGGAAATACACAGTGTAGTGTGTGAAACTACAAAGGCTCCTCTCTCACCTCCTTAGAGTCAACTCTCAAACCTTGAGTAAAAACCTTTACTTCACAAAAATTGGGTACCTTTGGTAACAGGGATATCTGACCACATAATTGCCATGCCTGCCATTTACGTCTAGGTCCTGAGATCATGACAGCACTTTCATTCCCCGTTTCTCATTCTAAGAATCAGGTGGTGCTATATAGTGCAGAGATGCTATGGAAGCAGAATGAACTCCTGTGACAGCAGTGTCAGAACCTTCCCAAGAACAAACTCAGGGTCTGGTGTCCCACACCCTGTCCATCATGATTCCTGACTGTGGTGAGACATCATCAGGAGGAACCTGAGGGTCTGGTCTCAAAAGGGCCTCACCTGTCCCCTAACAAGTCTACAGAAACAAAGGTAAGAAGACCCCTGAATGGAATATAGAGTCAGAGAACATGAACCCTTTCCAGAAAGAAGTGAATGAAAAGAGAGATTAAGCTTCTCACACTATCTGTGCTAAATACAGATTACTTCATTTGATACTCAAAAGAACAGTGCAGAATTTGATTAATGTGGCTACCTGGAGATGGATCTCAAGAGATGGAGCCACCCTGACCTTTCAACACACAACAACCTTGAAACACTACAGTGATGAGCAGTAGGGAAAAGGGCACCTTATCTATGAGGCTTTGAAGTGACAGAATACTATGTAGCTGTTAAAAACATGTTTTTTGAAGAATTATAAGTAAAATTTACAACTTTACTGAAGTCCAAACCAAGTCTCCCTGATTGGACCTTGGCGGGCCTTACTAAGGTGTGCATATTAACCTCCAAAGGGGCCCAGAGCATGGAGCCCCAAGAGAGGACTTGATCAAGATAGAGGGCAAAGGTAGAGTCAATTTTCAGTGCTCCTACCATCAATATTTTTGGGTTTTTACATTTAATAACAGATTGTTTACATAACAATTTTAAATATAACTGTATAAAAAAATTAAAACTGTATATATGACACTTCAAATGGTTATATATTTATATTTTCCATCCAATAGTATTACTACTTATACCTCCAGAAAAAAGAAAAACTGAAAATCTGTAATTAACCACTATGGCAATACTGGGTACCATGGAATAGGAGGTCCACAAACTATGTCCAAGCCCAGCAACCCCCAGTTTTGCAAATAAGGTTTTATTGAAACACAGCCTTGACCATATGCTTATAAATTGTAGAAAGCTGCCCTTGCTTTAAAATGGCAGAACTGAATATTTGCAACAGAGACCCACAAACCCTAAAATATTGATCATTTCACCCTCTACAGAAGATATCTGTCAATCACTTCCCTAGAATGATATACTATGGAGTGACATTTATTTTATTTTATGTTTCCCTATTTCTCAGGGTTTCCTCAATGACCCTTTGTTACATATCCACTCTCCCCATATTAACTGTCTTACTCTGGATAAATCGCTTACCATATCTTTGATTCATTTTCCTCATTTGGAAATGGAAAATATAAATATATTTACCTGGAGGAACTGCTGAGAGCAGTAACTTAAAGAATACATATAAAGTTCCTACACGTGCTTGGAGCATGTCTAATCCTCACTATATTGAGGCATTACATTGCTTCTGGGTTATTATGGCATATTTGACCATAATAGAACAAAATATAAAACCAAAGCCATAACTTATTATTTTCTTTACTTTTTAATTTTAAATAATAGAACAAGGGAAAATAGAAAACTTTTCCTCTCAGACATTTCTAATAGAACACCTGCTACTGACATTCCAGGAACACAGCCATGCCTATGCACTTCCTTACTGTCTCTGAAGACTTTTTAGCTACAGTGGTGGAGGTGACAAATCACAACAGAGACCTTAGGGCCAAACAGTCTATGTACAATATTTGTTATCTGACTCTGTACAGAAAAATGTTGGCAGCCCCTTCTGTGCAAAAAAGAGTAAGGGAATGAGTTTGTAACTATAACTAAAATTCAAGATACAATAAGAAAATATTTTGATAAATTTTACTCCATGAAAATAAAAACAAAGCTTGCATGGCAAAAAGCAGCATAAGTTAAAACAAAGGGCAAATGACAATCCATGAGGAAATACTTGCAAGTTGTATAGCACATAATGATCAACTATCCTTAAAATAAAAACACTTTTTAAAAATGGAAGTAAATCATTTAAAACATCCTATAGGAAAATGGCAAAAGACATGAAAAGCTAATTCATGAAGAGAAATAAAAACATAGATCTTAAATAGATAAATAGATGCTCACCTTCACTTTTAATAAGATAAGTATCAATTAAAACTACATCGACATACCATTTCTCATTCATGAGACTGAATAAAAGTAATACACTCTTTTGGGGAAGCTGTGGGAGGCACTCTTACACCTTGTTGGTAAGGATGCAAAATACAACCCTTTCGTGGGGGAATTTGGAAATATCTAACAACAGTTCAACAGTTCACCTTTCAAACTAGCAGAAACACTTTTAGGAATTTACTCTGAAGGCACAGTATCAACACTATGAACATATATATGCACAAAAGTATTCACTGGGTAACTAAAAAATGTTGGAAATGACATAAATATCCAAATATAGTAAGTTTAGTTGAATAAATGATGGCACATGTACCTAGTGGAGGAGTATACACTGCTAAATATAAAGTGAGATTTAAAGTCGATGGTAATTTATATGCTGGCAATTCACAATTGGAAGGTGAAATGTAAAAAATACTATCATTTATAATAGCCACACTAACAATATCAAAAAAACTCTATATGTAGAGGTGAAATTTAACCAAAAATGGGAAGGATTTTAGTATGCTAAAATCAGTAAAACTTTATTGACACAAGTCAAAGAAGAAATAAATAAATCTAGAGATATACCATGTTCATAGATTGGAAGACTCAATACTGATAAATAGATTCAATGTAATCCTAACCAAAATCCTGAGAGAACTTTCATACAAATCGATAAACTGGTTGCAAAATTTGTGTGGGAAGACTAAGAACATAGCATTGCAAAATAGTTTTGAAAAGAATTTAAGCACTTACTATGAAGCTACAGTGGTCAAGACAGTGGGGTATTGGTGGAAGCATAGATACATAGGTAAGAGGAACAGAATCCAGAAATAGGGCAACACATATGTGGTTAACTAATTCCTAATAAGATGCCATGGAAATCCAATGGACAAATAATGGACTTTTCTACAACTGGTTATGAAACAACTCTTCATCTATGTAAAAAATAATACACCACAATCCATACCAAGCAGCACATACACAAATTAACTAAAAACAGATTCTAAGACAAAATGTAAACACTAAAACAATAACACTTCTAGATGTTGTGAAAATATGTCACAAAATATCTGTGATCTTGGGTTAGCCAAAGATTTCTCATATAGGACACAAAAAGTAAGAATCATAAAAGAAATGTTTATTGATTTGCACTTCCTCAAAATTAACATTTCTGTTCTTCTCAGGACTGAAAATGGAAGAAAAATAAAAAGTGAATCATATAAATCAAGTCAAATAAAATCAAAAAGTCACAGATTAAAAGAAAATATTGTCCAAATACATATCAGAGAAAAGACTGAGTTGAGATCCACCATAAAGAGAGAAGTCTCAAGGCTCAATATTAATAAATGAAACCCAGTTAAAAAATCATAAAGAGATATAATGGGAATTTGGGCAGAACTCAACTAAAATTTACTTGTCTTCTTCTTTTGATAGCAGAAAATTAAGATAAATAACAATTTACCTTAAAGAAAAACAAACAGGGGCACCTGGGTGGCTCAATTGGTTCAGTGTCTGCCTTCGGCTCAGGTCATAATCTCAGGACCTGGGATTGAGTCTTGACTCAGGATCCCTGCTTAGCGGGGAGTCTGCTTGTTCCTCTGCCTCTCCCTCCCTTCCCCCCACCCCAAGCTTGTTCTCTCTCTCTCTCTCAAATAAATAAAATCTTTTTTAAAAATAAAGAAAAACAAAGAAACAAAAATTAGGAAAAAGGACCCACATATGTTCAGAGGTGTTGAGAGCTGGAAATAAAACTGCTCTCATCTTACAGTAACATCCAAAAAAGCAGGAGGAACTGAAACGTAATTCTTTGCATCCATTGGAGAACTGAGGTTGCAGGGTACTTTACTTAAACAAAAGCCAGAGACAGGCACTTGCAGGGAGACATAGGAAGTGAGCATTTGCTCACCTTGGATAGATGTCAAACACATTCACCTGGTCACAAGATTAAAGTGGAAATTTCTAATGAAATATTGAGAGCTGAGTATAGACTAGTGGAAGAGTGTGAACTCTGAGGGACCATATATAAGGTATTTTCCATTTCCCAAAATTCTTGGAGGGAAAACCAGGGACAATCCAGAAAACGCTTCCCCCTTAGTGCTGCAGGAGGGGAAAAACAGCTATTGATAAATGCCCCCAGATCTAATCTACCCCATCAACACTGTAGGAAACAAGTGACTTCATCTGCAGGGGAAAGCGCTGGTGGAATCCCACTGCAGTTGAAGGAAGACAAAGGAGGGGCCCACAAAAACGTTCCCCAGAAACATCTTACCTATGTCCAAAAGTAACACCTTTTCATCTACAGAAGGATGGGCATCAAAGCACAACCTGAAGTGGGTGGGTATTTATTGTGGTTGGGGGAGGGAGATAGAGATTTAAAATTTTCTACCTCTGGAAAACAGGCAGGAATACTTGTGAAGGCCACGTCCTTAAGACCCATTTTTACTGTATCTGTTTAAAATTGAGATTTAATGAAAATATCAGAGACTGCCTCCTTTCTTGACCTTTCACCCACATGCCAGCAAACCTTGAGTAAAACTCACAGTGGAATAGAGCTAAGAGAGCTGCAAGAGGCAGACTCTCTCTGGGGAGCAGGAAAAGGAGAAGACTCAAAGATAAGTGAAGAGAAAAGACAAAGTAGAACTAGGGAATTTTTTTTTTATTCTTATGTTAATCACCATACATTACATCATTAGTTTTACATGTAGTGTTCCATGATTCATTGTTTGTGCATAACACCCAGTGCTCCATGCAGAATGTGCCCTCCTCAATACCCACCACCAGGCTAACCCATCCTCCCACACCCCTCCCCTCTAGAACCCTCAGTTTGTTTTTCAGAGTCCATCATCTCTCATGGTTCGTCTACCCCTCCGATTTCCCCCGCTTCATTCTTCCCCTCCCGCTACCTTCTTCTTCTTCTTTTTTTTTTTATCTTAACATATATTGCATTATTTGTTTCAGAGGTACAGATCTGAGATTCAACAGTCTTGCACAATTCACAGCGCTTACCAGAGCACATACCCTCCCCAGTGTCTATCACCCAGTCACCCCATCCCTCCCACCCCACCCCCCAACCCAGCAACCCTCAGTTTGTTTCCTGCGATTAAGAATTCCTCATATCAGGCACCTGGGTGGCTCAGTTGGTTAAGTGACTGCCTTCGGCTCAAGTCATGATCCCGAAGTCCCGGGATCAAGTCCCACATCGGGCTCCCTGCTCGGTGGGGAGTCTGCTTCTCCCTATAACCCTACCCCCTCTTGCGCTCTCTCTCTCACTCTCTCTCTCTCTCTAATATATAAATTTTAAAAAAAATCTTCAATAAAAAAAAAAGAATTCC
>NW_028013303.1:0-11594 GCF_054177405.1 Leptonychotes weddellii
CTCTCCTGACGTGGTCTTTCCCAGAGCAGAACGTTTTAGTTGCAATGAAGTCAAGCTGACAGGTTCTCTCTCTCATGGACCGAGCCTTCGGTGTTGTATCTGAAAAGGCCTCACCAAGCCCCGGGTCTTCTAGCTTTTCCCCTGTGTCATCTTCAAGTTTTCTAGTTTTTTATTTCGCATTTAGGTGTATGATGCACTTGTTGATTTCTATGAAGGGTGGACGGTCTTTGGCTAGATTTATTTTTCTGCATAGGGCCGTCCCATGGCTCCAGCACCATCTGTCGAAGACGCCGTCTCTGCTCCCTTGTGTTGCCTTTTTCCTCCTTTTTCAGAGATCAGTGACTATTTATGAGGGTCTCAGGCTTGAACACAAGTGCAGTGAGAAGGAGGACCTGGCTGTTAGGACTTAGGCTGCAACAGAGCAGTGGAGTCGGGCTGTCTCTCGTGTTGGGAGATAACAGGAAGGCGCTCAGTGTACCGCGGACCCGGGTATGGGGTCTGTGAGCTCGTCGGGCTGGGCATCTTTATTTTCATTTTACTGACAAGGAAAGTCAGGTTTATATGCGTTGGAGGACTTGGCCACGTTCGAGTGCAAGTAAGTGCTGAGACTCAGACTGCGCTGGGGTCTGTCCGGCCTCCTACATTAGACTTGTTTGTACGACCTGTTGTTCCTTTGGTCATCTAAAAATAAGTAGCCGTGAATGGTTCTTGCTATAATCTCTTGAAAGTTATCAGTTACTCTTTATTTCACTCCGTGGATTCTCCTGGTTGTTAGCTCTGCCTAATCCCACGGCCTCCCTTGCCTCCAGAGGTTGTGAGCTGGTCTCCTGGTGTCCCTCCTGGAGGCGTGTCGGAATGAGGAGGACAGGCCAGGAGGGATGAGGGAAGTGGTCGGAAACGGGGAGAGGAGGGGAGGCAATGGGAAAGCGGAGGGGCGCAGCGGAGGCCCCAGGTTTCTCCCATTCTTCTCCGCCGTAGCCCTGGCTTCCTTTGCACGCAATCAGGCCGTTATCAGTGGGGCTTCAGCTCGGAGACAGAAAACACCAGGATCTGAGCAGGGGAACAGCGTGGAGAGGTGCTAAGGAGGCCAGAGGTGGCGAGCTGCTAGGAGGGAGAGCCCTCGGGGACCCTGGGGCAGGCCCCGCAGCAGGGGCCGGGCAGGGGCCAGTAGGGGAGAGGCGGGGAGCTCAGAGGCCGCTCCCCAAGGCCAGGCGGCTCCTGCCACAGGGTCTCGCTGTTCCCCTGGTGACAGTGCAGAAACTGGGGCCACTGCGGGACTGGACGGCTGACCCCGAGAAAAATGGCCCAGCACTCACTCACCACCACCTGGAAGACATCCAGACCCAGAGCAAGCTCCTGTTCGACCTTGACACCTCCCTCCCTGCGCTGCTGACAGAGCCTCCATCAAGCCAGCAGGCGGCGAGAAGGCCGTCGCGTGGCCGCTCCGCATCTGCCCTGGGCAGAGTGGGGAACACGTTGGAGCTTTGCCTCCCCCCAGCACATCTCAGCCCCCAGCTCTCCCTGAGCCAGTCTTGGCCGCCTGTGCCCGAGGGCTGTTTCTTGGGCTTGTGGGGCAGCACTGGCCTGGACGGCCTCGTGGCTCCTCCTCCCTGGGGGCAGCCTGGGGAGGGACATGCTCCCCCTGCCCCAAGATGGCCTTTCCTGGTCTCTAGGCGCTCTGACGGCCCCCACGCTCTGCTCCTGTCGAGTCAGCGGCTCGCGCATGCTCGTGCACGTAGCCTGCTGGCCCCGGGTGCACAGGAGGAAGCCCACTGCCAGGAGTGCCCTTCACAGCCCCGTCTCTTCACTGCCCGCCTCGGCCCATGCTTTTGTCTCTGCCTCCTCCGTCCCTTCCCGCCCAGGCTCAGTCCAGACCCTGGCCTGGGGGAGCCCCACTCCCGTGGAAGCCTGGAGACCAGCAAGCCACGGGGAAGGTCACCCAGTCCTGCTAACAGCCGAGCGCCAGCCCGGGTGCACTGAATGTTCTAGTCTGGAGGGGCCTGGGGAGGCCGGAAGAACGAGGAACCGGCGGGAGTGGGGAGTTCCTCGGAGTCGGAGTCGGAGCCTAAGTGGAGCCTACGCGGGTGATTGCCTGCTTTGTTTACTTTGCTTTTCTTTTGCTGGTGTCTGTAGCCGTAGATACAGAAGGGAGCCTATGACTAATGTGAAAGAGAAAAACCCAAGACCTTGAAATGCTGTCTGTAGCATCAAAAATGATTCCATTACATTTAATTTGAATCAAGAATATTTCATTCTGCTTCTTTGACAATGGATATTCTAAGAATAATATTAATTAAAATATCTGGATAAGTAGCAAAATCCTCATTCTTAAACTTGGCACATAACAGATTTTGGAAAATTTTGAAATGAAAATATGTTCGTTATGATACCATCTAAGGGATTTATTGTTGCTATTTTGAAACGAATTAATAAATATTTTTAAATTTCTCAGTTTAGTTTTTAATATGAACATATCAATAGATGGAACCCACAGAGACGAAAGCTCTTTGGGGTCCTCAGTAGTTTGTAAGGCGGTCCAGGCATCCTGGGACCCCAGTGTTTGAGGACGGGTGCCCCGGGGACACTTTACCAGTCTGCAGGACAGACTTTCAGGAGTGAGTCACTTCCAAACTGGCAGTGTTGGTGGGCACCTAATAAATGCCTTTTTGATTGAATAAGATGAAAAAGTGCTGAAAAAAACAATACCGTAGACTACCTGCGCTCACTTAAAAGCAGTGTGAGTTTCAGTGCGGTCCCAGTGGACGGGACGAGCGGCCTAAGCCCCGGGGAGGGGGTGGGGGGTACGGCTTCCCGGCCGGCTGGCGTGGAGGCCACCCCTGCGAGGTCCGGGTTCCTCTGTTGCCCTCCTCCACCTGCGGCCTGCACCTGACCGTGAAGGACAAGATAGCGTCACGCCCACGGTCCAGCGGGCGGTCGAGTCCCGGCCCCAGCTGTGCTGCTGTGTCTGCCGTGCCAGGCGGGTCACAGGGTCCCAACGTGGTCCCCGCTGCAGGGAGGCTGCGGGGGTCGCGTTAGGCGCCCGGCCGCGCGCGTGCGCAGTCCCATAGCGGAGGCAGCGGGGAGTGGGTGCGGCGGTCTCTTTCTCGCGCCGGCGTCCGGGCACCCCCTGCATGGAAAGCTCCCCGAGGCACACAAAAATACCCGTATTTGATATAATCCCACTTTCGTGTGAACATTTCAACACCCCTCAAGTAAACCTGTATGTTTTAAAGTGTACAGATGTTTATATGTAACTATGTAGAACAAATGCAAAGGAAACACCCCCGACTCGTAGTTACCGTGGCGGGGGGGTGGGGGGGGGTAAGGAAAACCGAGGACGGTCCAGGACATTTTAGTTTTATCTTGTTGTACTCGATTTTTTATTATGGGAATAGGAACATCGTTTACTTGCTAAGAATCCCTTCGGAGAAAAAAAATTATTTTCCCGAATTCTTTTGATAAGAACAAAGTGAGGCACGGCCCCGGAAGCCATCGGCCGGGCTTCCGTGGCACAGCCAGTGAGCGGCTCGTCACCCGTGGCGCCGGCAGAGTTCTGCGTCCAGCCAACAGCGTGTGCGGGCTTCCAGTACAATGTCAGGAAGTTTTAAAATAGATCGGAAAAAAATCCGGACAGTACTAAGAAGGCCAGGGCGCAGGCCCCGTGATTTAAGTCCCTCTGCCAAGAGCGGCTTGGCTCGTTACCCTGTGGAAACGATGCCGAGCAACGTGGCGTCACTCTCTGCCCCGAACCGCAAGGAAGGGAGGCCGACGGTGACGCAGGGCCCGGGCGGGCAGCTGGGGGCCGGGGCCGGGCGGCCGTGTCCTCCGCAGCCCCGGGGGCTCCGTGCTCTGTGGGAACGCGGGCCCGGGCGCTGGCGGAGGCAGCGGGAGCAAAGGGGCAGGGCCCCAGCGCCGCCGCGTACTGTCCTGCGGGGGTTTTCCGTGGCTTCCGGGCGAGGCGGGAGGCCTGGGAGCTGAGCGGCCGCGTGTTCCTGCCGGCGTCAGGAGCCGTGGCGTCCGGCACGACAACGTGCTCTGTCCTGCCGCTGCGCTCTCAGCTTCGTGGGGACGGCCCGGGGACGGCCGCCGCGGCCGCCTTACTCATCGTCCCGGGCCGCTGCCCTGATTGCCCCCGCGTAGTCCGCAGCCGCCGCTCATGCACTTTGTGACTGCACCACCACACACACGCACGCACTTACTCTCACACGCACACTCACACGCTCTCACAACACACGCACACACGCGCGCACATTCACAATCGCACACTCACACGCACTTACACATCGACTCACGCTAGCACACGCACACTCACGCGCACACACGCACTCTCAAACACACACTCTCATACCACACACACACACTCACACTATCTCACACACTCACACACATTGACTCTCACTCTCACACACGCACACATGCACACACACACAAACACACACGCATATACTCACACATATACTCTCATACACACTTACACACTATCTCACACACATACACTCTCACACCTCACACACACGCACACACCCTCTCACACTCACACTCTCACACTCATTCTCACAACACACACTCACACATACACTTACACTCTCAAACACTCTCACACACCCACTCTCACATACACACTTACACACTCACACACTTTCACACACAAACACGCATATACTCACACACACTATCTCACACACACTCTCACTCTCACATACACGCACACACCTTTCACACTCACTCTTACACACATACACACAACTTTCACACACTCACACTCAACACATACACACACACTCACACACAACTCACACACACACACACTCACACACTCTCTCTCTCTTTCACACACTCACACGCCCCGAGCCATTTAAAGAATGGCGGGTGCTGCTCTTGTGGGCACCCTGCACCCATCTCTGTCTCTGGCTGTATGCATGAAGGGATTTCCCCGGGTCTGTCCGGAGTGGAACGGCTGGTCCATAGCAGTGCTTGTCCATCTTTGCAGGTAATGGCCACGTGTTGAGTTTTTAGCATTTGTATTTGTTTGTATTGACGAGTTACGCCAGGTCTCTGGAGCAGGGACAGATTGGATTACTGAACTATAAACAAGCACACTGTTCCCGGCGCTCAGTCCTTGCTCCTGGGCCCTTGCAGTGACAGCCACGTTACGTGTCACCCTGTGCACACCAGGGTTGCACTGGAGGTGAGGAGCCCCAAAAACACTGCCTCTGTGCTGCCCTATGGCTCAGCTGTGCCCCTTTGCATCACATGTTCACACGTGTGCGGGTCTGTTTCTCAGTGCTCTACTCCCCACTGTCCACACCTCCAACAATTCTTTCCTTTTAAAGTTGTAGCTCTGTAATGAGTCTTTATATCTGATATGGTGGATCTCCTTAACTTATCTTGGCTATGCTGAGCTTTGCTCTTTTATATAGATTTTACAGTGAGTTTGTAAAGTGTCCAAAAATGCTACTGACATTTTTGTTGCCATTGTATTTTCATCTGTAGACCAATTTGGGAGAACTGACATCTTTAGAATATTAAGTCTTCCTATCCATGAAAATGGTATTTCTCTCCATTTATTTAGGCTTTATTTTCTTTATAAAAATTTATAACTCCCTTTATAAATATCTTTAATTAGGTTTATAGATTTATTTTTAGAGCCTCCCTTCTGCAATCAGCTCCGGGACGCTGGCGTCTGTGTCCCCTTCCCCTGGCCAGCTGGATCCCCATCAGGCTCTGCCCCCAGGGGTGCTGGGAGGGGCGGGGTGGGGGAGGAGGAGCGTCCTGCCTCTCCCTGCCTGCTCCCCCCACCTTGCCACGGTTCCTCACCCCAGTGAGCAGGCAGTTCTTTCACCTGCAACCCATGAGCTCAGTTTTGGTCTCCTCCCTCCCCCGGGGGCAGTCACCTGTGGGAGGGAGGGGTGGGGGCATAATGTGAGCAGGACAGGCACCCCCTGGCCCCACCGGGGCTGATGGTCTAGTGTTTAGATTCTTGGCATTACGAGTTTCTGGTTCTAATTGTAACTAAAAAATGACAGACGGGGGCTTGCCCAGGCCCCTGCTGGGTGACTATAAGCAGGGGCCTCGCTGGCTTCCACGTTCTCCTGTGGAGATGGAGGAGGTTGGACTGGCTGGTCTGGGTCACTGGTTGTGCTGAAACAAGCCACCTGACGCAGTGGCTCTGTGGGACGGTTCAGCATTGGTGCCGAGTAGCCAAGGCAGTTTGGCACCCCGGGCAGTGGGGTTCTGCCCTCCCCCCATTTCCACCCTGGAGAGAACCGACACCTCTCAGCCTCCCTGAGGGCCCTCCCGCTCATGGTTTGAAGTGACAGGAGCCAGGTGGGTTGTTTCTCCCACGTCCTACGCGGGGGCCAGGCACACGGGAGGGCCCTCTGGTTCTTCTGGAAGCCCGGCTGTACGCCCCAGCCCTGGGTCCATCTCCGGCATGGCTGCCGGTGGTCAGGCCATGTTCTCCATGCCCAGAGCTGGGGCGAGGTGGAGTCTGCTCCCGACGCTGGGCCACGGCCATGTGACCGTGACAGTGTGCTCCGTCTGTCTCCTTCACGTGTCCAAGCCCACGGCGTCTGCCTGCGGGATCAGGTGTCCGCCACCTGCATTCACTTCCGTTGGTGGCTGGGGGTTCCAGCATGTTCCAATGCCAAGTGGCCGGCCCAGCCCAGGTGTCCTCGGCCTCCGGGGCTTCCCAGTGATACTGCGTTCTTATCACAAAGCCATGTGCTCGTTACCCACCCTCCCAAAATAAAAATACAGAATCGCAAATACATGATCTGTACAAAGGTTCATCTTGTGTGTGTTTGCAGGCTTCTTTGGTTTAGGAACAGACTAAAAGCATTTCCCATAGTGTGACTTCGGCTGCAGCAAAGGCACTTGGATGGCTGCCTGGCTTCCCGTGGCCGAGAGTGGCTGGCTCCCTGCTGCTGGGCCCTCAGTCCCTGGACGATTTGCTCTCTTTCTCCCAGCACTGTGCTGGGCCGTAGGTGTTCAGAAGACAGAGGGCCCGCTTCTGGGGGAGTTTGTGCTAACAGGTGGGGAGGAAAAGAGCGCAGCCTCAGAGGGGGGCCCCAGGACAGCCCCTCAGGCAGTGCAGTTAGAGGTGGCCTCTTAAAACAGGTGGCCTGGGGTGGAGGACTCATGGGAGGAGAGGCAGGCGCCCAGAAGGGTCTGGACGGCGGGGACTGGTGCGGCAGCCTCTGAAGGGTGCTGAGCAGGGCCACCAGGCAGGTGCGCGGGGACCACACTGCACAGGTAACCCGCTAGCACGGATCCTCTTTGCATCTTGTTGGGATGTTAGGATTTGATGAGCATAGTGGGATGTTTTATTGCCAGTCCTGAGGACCCTGTGCTGCTGGTGGTGGCCATGGTGCGTCTGGGACAGGGACCCTGGGCTGGCTCGGCCTTTTTCTTCAAGCCTCTTGACTGTCCTGTTCCCGAGACAGTTCCTTCCTCCCTCTCCCCTGCCTCCCTCTGTCCCCCTTCCCCCTCCCTCCCCACCCCCTTCGCTGTTTGTGCCACTCCTCTTTGCTCGGTTCAGTCCTTTGTGCTCACAGCTGCACACAGGCTGCCCTTTACTCGGCTTGCACACCATGTCAGCTGACTTTGCTGAGGTGGCCCTGCCGGTGGCGTCTGCAATGGCCTTGCCCCCTCTGTCCACCGCGGCGTCCAACCTCACCTCTGCTCCGGTCAGCCTGGCCTGTTCTAGCCGTCCCGGCGTGGAGTCTTCTGTGCGGCGCTGGGCTTGCGGTCCGCCGTGTAGCCTCCAGGGGCCTCTGGTTTCCTCCAGAGTGTCAAGTGTTCAAGGAGCCCGCAGCCACCCTGTGGCCATCTTCAGGTGGCCCCTCCGGAGGCCCGATCGATCGGGGGTTCCTACCCCGGGGTCCGGCGCGCTGGCTGTGCTCGGGGAGCGCTTGCCAAGAGCCCCGTGGCAGCACGGAGCAGAGGAAGTAAAGGCAGTTGCTCTTTGCTCCTACATTACTTATTCATAAAAATCGAGGGATTAAAAGTAATGTGTTCATTGTTGCTCCGGTTCAGGCCGAGTGGCTGGGGGGGAGCAGAGGTGAGAGGTCGGGCTCTGGGAGTGAGTACCAGGGAGGGAGGGGAGCAGCCAGGGGTGCGAGGAAGCCAGGGGGAGGCCGCGGAGGGGAAGGAGGAAGAAGCTGCTCACCCCTCCCTTGGAGGCCCCTGTGGCCTGAGGTCCCAGACAAGGGGGAGCGAGTGAAGGGAAGGCGGTCACATTGCTGAGGGCACCTCGAGTCTGCATCAGGAATGTCAGGGGGTGTGTTCTGTCCCCAGGCAGCCTAGTGGCCTGGGTGCAGGTGCAGCCAGGGGGAAAGAGAGGGACGGTGGGATCGAGGGTGTGTGTGAGGGTTGCGGGGCGCTGAGACCCAGCCCACAGAGCTCTCCTAGGCAGGGCCGCAAGGGTGGCCCTTTCTGTAGGATGCCCTGGGGTCTCAGCAGGGGGAGAGCTGATGGGATTGGAGAGCCTCACAGTCTTTAGAAAACACATGAATGTCCTTTATGCCTGAAATCGGTCACTCAGGATTTCAAGTACCCAGGAAATCAGAGATTTTCAGCTGTGATGCTTTTTATATTTAAAATGTGATGCCTTATTTGTTGGACCCAAATCACATTTGGGGAAGTGTCCAGCATAATGACAGGGAATTAATTCTGGTCATTTCCCGGAGAAAAGAACAAGATGTTTTAATGGCCAGTTATTTCATGCACCTGAATTGGTTTGGTCTTCAGACACCAGCTGAATGTCTAAGGATTCTTTAATTCCCGAAAATGCCTATAAAATTATGCAAAAGCATAATCTTTACATTAATAGTTATTTCTTTCCCCACACACTTTATCTTTTCCCAAATATTCACACATGTTTTTTCATTTGCTCTTGGTAGCAGCCTTTGGAGGCCAGCTGGTGGGGCCCAGCGTGTGGTTATGGGGTGTGAGCTGGGGTTGTCCTCGGGGTCAGAGCTTCAGTGGCAGGGCAAATATGTGGAGGTCCTGGGGTGACTTTTGTTTTCAACTTTGGATTTTTATCATGGTGACACATGCAGAGCGTGACACTGACCCCGGGCGACACTCCAGTCTCGCTCGCCTCTGTTCCCCAGCGCCTTCTCCTCCTCAGGGTAGTGCACCTGGCAGAACTCAGCACCTCTTCCCAAGAAGGTAACGTGATGTGTTTTTTCTTTGTGTTTAGGGCTCAAAATTTGGGCGGGGAATCGGACTCACTCAGACTTCTCAACGCACATCTGCCCGGAGATCGTTTGGAAGATCCAAGAGATTTAGTATCACTCGCTCCCTTGATGACCTTGAGGTATTTGATTTCAGTTTTTCTCTTTCCTTCATCAGGTTTCTTACGTTGAAATGAACATCAATTGTGCAGATATACCTGAATCTTTCTGAATCCCATCCCGATCCTACTGCCCTCCCTCCCTCTCCCTTGGTACCCGTGATCTGCAGGTGGGGCGGCTTCGACTGCCCATCCAGGCCTTTCCCGCCCCCGCGCGCCCCTGCAGAGCGCACGCCGGCTTTCGCGCTGACTTCCGTGTGGCCAGCGTGGCTATAAACACTTTATGCATGTGAGCTGGGCTCGGCCCTCACAGGAATTCTGAGGGAGCGCCTCTCCTGGCCCCTTCTTCAAAGATCGGGTATGGATTCACGGAGAGAGTCTTTGCTTTTATCCACAGTCCTTACAAAAGCGAACAGACTTGACTTTGAGAGCCGTTGTAGGTCCGCAGAGGTGCAGCAGAAGGCACGGAGCCCCCTGCGCTCTCGGCTCGCACCGGTGTGGCCCCGGGACACTGACGAGCCAGTGTGGACGCGGTCTTGTTAGGCTCACAGTGTGCGTGAGCGGCCACTCTCTGTGCCGTGCGTTCACAGGCTGTGGACAGATGTGTAATGTCACATGCGGGGTTTCACTGCCCCGACAACCCTGTGCTCTGCCTGGTCACCCTCCCTTCTCCCCCTGAGCCCTTGGCAACCCCTGATCCTCCTGTGGATCATTGTGTGTTCTAGTACTTTACACAGAGTCTCACGCTGCCCCCTTTCACACGCTGCCGGGCGCCTTCCAGACCGACCCTCGGGGCCTTAGTCCGGTGTGTGACTTGTTACGTGGCATCCCGCTGTGATTGTGCTGGCGGTCCGCTCGTTCTGCTGTCGGCGGACACCCGGTGGGAAGCGGGAAGGCCTCTCCTCCACGCGCGGCCTGGGCACACGCTCTCGCACGGGCCCCTTGAGCACCTGTGGGGGCGAGGGGGCCAGCCATGGACTGCTGGGTGACAGGTGGCCAGATGCCGCTCGCAGGGGCCGCTCCCACGCAGCTCTGGTCACCCCTCCTCTCTGGCACCGAGCGCCGTCAGACTGGAATTTCTCCATTTCAGTGGAAGAGCATCTTTGTTACTTTGCATTTCACTGATGACGAGTGAGGCCGAGTGGCCCATTGCGGGCTCTCTGGCCAGTCAGGTTCTCGCCATTCTGAATTAGCAGCCTATTCATATCCTTTTTCTATTTTTAAAAAAGATTTTGAAGTACTTCTTTATATATTATTCTGGATATGGGTCCTTTGTCAAATAAATGTTTTGAAAAAATTTTTGTGGCTCATTTCCGCCTTTGTTTAGGGTGTCATTAGTTATACGTGTATTTAATTGCAGTGAACTGTTGTAGCATGAAATCCCCTGCTGTTAAGTGTCCAGCTCAGTGGCATCACGCACATTTACAGTGTCGCACGGCCGTCCCCACCCTCCGTCCCCAGCACTCTTCCTCTTGCAACACGGAAACTGTCCCCGTGAGACACGGACTCCTTGTCCCCCTCCCCTAGTCCCTGGTGCCCACCGCCACACTTTCTGTCTCTGTGGTTTTGCTGACCCTAGGCCCCTTCTGTTAGGACAGTCATACAGGATTTGTGCTTTTGTGTCTGGCTTATCTCACTGGGCACAGTGTTCTCCAGGTTCTTCCACGGTGTAGCAGGTGGCAGAACGTCCTTCTGTTTTCTCCATTTTGTCCACCTTATGGGTAGTCCACACTGTGTCCATCTGTCCATCCAACAGTGGACCCTTAGGTTGCTCCCACCTTTTGGCTGCCATGGAGAATCCTGCTGTGAACACGGTTGTGCAAATATCTGTTTGGTTCTATTTTAAAAACTAACTCTAGGGGCGCCTGGGTGGCTCAGTCGTTAAGCGTCTGCCTTCGGCTCAGGTCATGATCCCAGGGTCCTGGGATCGAGCCCCACATCCGGCTCCCGGCTCAGCTGGAAGCCTGCTTCTCCCTCTCCCACTCCCCCTGCTTGTGTTCCCTCTCTCGCTGTGTCTCTCTCTGTCAAATAAATAAATTAAATCTTAAAAAAAAATAAATAAATAAAATAAAAAATAAAAACTAACTCTAAATAAGATCATTTCTTACAGCCTGAATAACGATAAACTGAAACAAACAACTTTAGTTGTTTCTTGCTTAGAATAGTAGGTTAATTTGTGTTTTCATGTGAAATTGGAATCATTGACTGTTAGAGCCGGAAGGGGCCTTTGAAACCACCTCATCTTTGAGGCTGGATGTGGGGGGGTTGTCAGAGTCGGAGGGCGGGCCTGGGGCGG
>NW_028013304.1:0-788 GCF_054177405.1 Leptonychotes weddellii
CAGTCACTTACTGAAGTGACTGATACATCAGCAGTCACTTATTGAATCTCCTTCTCTCTCTCATTAGATTGAAATCCCCCTGAGGGCAGGAGCCCGGTCAACGTTGTTCACTGCTTCCTCTCTGGCACAGAAGGTGCTCAATAATTATTTGTTGAAGGACTAAATGCTGCATGCCCCTGACTCTTGTCCTCTGAGTGCATGAGAACCTTCTTCTCGTTCATCTCCTCAGCGTTACTAAGAAGAGCCCCATGGGAAACCAGGAATAAGGGCACAGGAAGTGGTGCCATTCGGAGTCCGCTTTGCGCCAGGCACTGAACAAGGTGATTGTCACAGAGGACCTCACTAGACTTTCTAGCAGCCTCAGGGCCTGATGGGGCTGCGGAAGGAGACAGAGTGAGGAAACAGATTTTTAAATTTAATTTTTTTTTTCCCTTTAGAAGCCAGGAGGCAGGGCAATGGGTGATTGTGACGCTTAGAGGCACCCAGAACCTTCCCAGAGGAGCAAGGAATTCAGAGTTGCGTAGGCCTCCTGTCACCAAAACCCAGGGTGGGGAGGGCGTGACTGGGTGTTGGTGGCAGTGGGGTCCATCCAGGAGCTGGGCTGCTGCATGGCAAGGCTTCACTGAACCAGCCCAGAACGCAGTGGCTGTTACTAGCGGTCTCCTGGACATTCATTTCCTGCCCAGTATACCCAACCCCACTGCAGCGTGGGCTGTGTTATTCCTCTCCTGTTAGCTGTGTGATCTTGGCTAAGGACTCCTCCTGTCCGGGCTTCACATGCTTCCCCT
>NW_028013305.1:0-788 GCF_054177405.1 Leptonychotes weddellii
CCAGAGAACTCTCTCTCTCTCCAACCTCCATCCCCAGTCCCTGCTTCCACCCCACACCATGTGATCTTGAACTTCCCAGTCCCCAGAACCATGAGAAACGCATTTCTGTTGTTTAAACCATGCAATTTATGGTATTTTGTTACAGCAACACCAACAGACTAAAATACTTTTTTTTTTTTCAAAAATCATTTTGCCTGTTCTAGGTTTTTAAAATTTTCCAGATAAAGTTTAGAATTAGTTTGTCAATTTCAAAAAAAAAAAAAGTCTTTTTGAATTTTCATTGGAATTACATTGAATCTGTAGATGGATTGGGGAAGAATTAACATGTTGATCTGGAGTCTTTCAGTCTTTGGACAAGATATTCCTCTCCCTTTACGTAGGTTTTCTTTCTTTCATTAATGTCTGGTAGTTTGCCAATGGACAGTTCTTGCAAATATGTATGCAAACATACATATATTCCCAAATATTTACATCATATATATATGTACACACATGTACATATACACAATGCTCTACTATAGGATATATAGTGTACTTAAATATGCTATGCTAAGTACATATAACTATAATGAATAAACATATATCCTCAAATATTTTGCTTGTGTGAAGCCGTTTTTAGAATTTCATTTCCCCTTTGTTTGTTGTTGTAATATAGGGCCAAATTGATTTTTGTATATTGATTCTGTTTTTAGAGAACTTGGTAAATTTGGTTACTTGTTTTAGCTATGCTTTTCTAGATTCCTTAGGATATTCTACATACATGATCATGTCATCTGCAAAGAAAGACA
>NW_028013306.1:0-788 GCF_054177405.1 Leptonychotes weddellii
TCCTACAACCAGTTGGTTGCTAAATTATTTTCATTCTGTTATCAAAATCTCTCTCAAAACTCTCATATTTTCTTCAACTACACTGCCACCATAATAGGTCAAGCCCTCACCTGAATTAAAGCTTCCCAAATAAGCTTTCTGCCTCTACTCTTCCTTTGTTCTATCCATTATCCACACTGTTGCTTGAGCGATTTTTCCTACTCCTAACCTCCCTATGTCTGGCCTGGAGAGCTTATTAGTATCACATCTCTGAAGGGAAAGGATTTACATTCCTCTCTACCCGACCCACCAGACCACTCCATTGTGATCACACTAACAACCCCAGGCTACACATCAAACTGTACTGTTTTAATTTTCCCCAATGTGTCTTTCTTTGTCCTATGGGCCAGTAATTTTTATCTCTTTTTACATGAGAGAGCTGAAGTTGTAGGGCAATCAGCCTACCCAAAATATAAAGAAAGACTGGCACCTCCAAGAGAGGGCACAAGCACTTATTTACCAATAATAGGCAGGCGACAACATACAAGCAAAATTTCAGGTAAAAAATTTCAGGGAAAATGTTAAACAAATGGCTAAAGGCCAAGCAAACACTAGTGTGAGATTATAAAACCACTAGGAGCCAGAGACACAAAAGGAATATTCATTTACTCTCAGTCTCACAAGAAAGATTGGAGTTAGGATTTTACCTTCATGGTCCATACCTACCAGAGAAGAAGAGCAGCCATTTCAAAACATGAAGACTTTTTGTAATGTCCCCATAAAACAAATGTCTTTATTTAAAAAGGATT
>NW_028013307.1:0-788 GCF_054177405.1 Leptonychotes weddellii
AAGAAGAACATTAGTAACAACAAAAAAATTTAATATGAATACAGAGTAAAAAGGAAGGCAAGACGTTAGGCTCTCTCATACATTTATTCAACCTGTATTTATGAAACGTCTACTCTGTAAAATGCTTTTTAATTACATCTACTTTGTAACCCATTTCCATTTCATTTCATTCTGTCCCTGCAAGTTGACTAGTACATTATTTTTTAATCAAGTCTTAACCCTTTAACTTACTAATGAGATGACTTAATGGACTGTTAATGGAGTCTTAGTCATTCTTTATCCTTATAATTCCTTCAATATTCACAGAGATGGAATTAAAATTATTCAGTCCATAGACTTAATTTACAGTATTATATCATTTTATATTATTGATCGGTTTGAGTACTTTATGGGCAACCATGTCTGAGCCCAGTTCCCAGGTGCTGCTTCTCTTTCCACAGCATTTTCTAACAAGAAGGCAAATATTTCTGAGCCACAATGAATCAGATTATAAATGTCAGAAGTTTTCAACAAGAGCGTAACTGAAAAAGAAAAAAAAATCAGGAAAGTCTAGGTCTCACTACAGAACCAAAGCATTGAACAGATACAAATTTTAGAGAACATAAATAATATGCTGACTTTTAGGAAGAGATTAGATTAAAGAGCCAGTTACTTGTGCAGCCAAGTTCATGACAGAGTCGAGGTTTCTGGGTTCTCAATCCAACAGATCTTCCATTACTGTACTCTGCCATTAATGTCTACATATAGAAAAATAGATCTACAGTATGGAATAATTTACATAAATTTTT
>NW_028013308.1:0-788 GCF_054177405.1 Leptonychotes weddellii
TGCATAGAATTACAACACATTTTGGGGATCTCTGAATGGATTTTTCTATCATACTAGGAATATGTCTTATCAAAATGCATGAGATACTTAAAACCATAATATTGTCTCCCCAGGAGAGTAATGGATATGTACTAGCTTTTTACTCACAAGTTCCCCTATGGCTTCAATGACAGCAAACACTGTGATCTCATACCCAACATGTTACAGTACAGTTGGTTACACCAGAATGATCTTGATTGGCTTAGACACAGGTCCTACATATTATAGTCTCCTAGGATGAGGCAAGGCTGAAGTGGCAACCCATTGACTGTTAGGACTTTTACCAGTCTCTTTCAGAGGATGACACTTCCTTGATCTTACCCCAACCTCTTTGGAATCTACCAAATCCCCCAAAGACAGACTACGTGGGCTTTATGGTTTTAGGAGGCAACTCTTCAGAGTAAATGGCTGCTTCTATGCAGCAGGATTTAGCTATTCAAAGATATTTATTGAACACCTTGGTCAACAAACAGTCCTTTCTGCACAACCTGCATCCCTACTAGAGGCTGTCTGAAAACTGGTGTCAGAATTAGCCCTGCTTTTTCTCGGAGTCAGCAGAATGAGTTTCTTCCTTTTCCTTGCTCAGTCTCTGTTCCATATGGAGATGTTTAGTAGGCAAGTAATTTCAGCTGCAGAATAGAAGGAACAGGGAAAGCTGAGGTTAGCCAAAATGGGGGTTGGGGGGAGAAGGGCATGTGTATTTATTGCTCTATGGTGTTCTTGGTCTATCAGTGTTCTGTGAGTGTAGG
>NW_028013309.1:0-788 GCF_054177405.1 Leptonychotes weddellii
GAGCCCTGCGCACGGTGACGCAGGAGAAGGCGGACCTGCGCCGGGCGGTGTCGCAGCTGGAGGCGTCCCTGAAGCAGCACCTGCTGAAGCGCGGTGTGTGGACTGTACGTACGCGCCTCTGTGCGGCCGCGGGCGTGGGCGGGGCTTCCGCTGGGCTGTGGGCGGGGCTTCCGCTGGGCTGTGGGCGGGGCTCCCGCTGGGCTGTGGGCGGGGCTCCTGGGCGTGCCGCAGCGGCCTAGCCCTCCAGCCACGTGTCTGCGCGGGCCCCACACGCCAGCACTCGCGTGACACACGTGACCTTGGCGTGAGGTCACGTTCCGTGCGTGCTTGGGACGGGAAATCTCTTTGCTCGGTTTGGACCCGGTTAAAATGACGTAGTTTTCCTGACTGCGTAGTTTGATAGGCTTTTTTTCTGGAATGCGCAGTTTCTTCTCTTTTATATAAAATTGAGATGGTTGCGTTTGTGATTTGCCTCACCTTTTTTACAATGAAAGGTTTTCTGAATTATTTTTTAATTTACGTGCAGCAAAATCTGCCCTTTGTTGGCAGGCTGTCATCTGAGGTTTCACGCGTGGGCAGACTCTCGTGACCCACGGGACCGCCGGCGTTAACAGAGCCCACAGCCGCCGTGCGCGCTGCGGCCCGGCTGCCGGCAGGCCCGGCCTGGCTGCTTTGTGCGGAGTGCCGCTCCCGGGTGCGTGGCCGAAGCCCACGGTGTGTCACCTCCCGGAGGACCTGAGATCCCTCCCGGGCGCGGACGTGCCTCAGCAGCGTCTCTGGGTTGTCTC
>NW_028013310.1:0-788 GCF_054177405.1 Leptonychotes weddellii
TCACATCATTATTAAATAAGAATTCCTCCTTCACCTATTGGATTAGACACTTGGTGGCAACATGGATAATCAGACAAAAATTTAAAAGCATGCAACGTACATCAAATGCCACAGAATCCCAAATAATGTCAAATATGCAGCTACTCCCTGGGGGTCAGTAGTTTCATCCCAAAATCGTATGTCTATGAAACTGGAAAATGTGACATAAACTTAACTGTTCTCAGTAAACTGCTATGCTTTTCTCCTATAAAGGAATTGCTTGACTTCACTGATAATGTCAAATGTCACTGGAAACAGAGGTCAGCTCACCAAAGCATGGAGGTAGGTTGAGGATATGAATGAATTGTAAGGGACCAGCCAAACCTGGTCCTTCCAGTTCCAAGTGATTTCTAAAAGCCTTCGTGAAGTGAGAGAATACATTTTTGGATAGTAACCATCCACCCCTTTCCCACCGTTATCTTCCCTCCATCTGGTCAGGAGGATGTATATCTGGCAATGAGGTCTGTGTGGCGGGTGAGCTCAACAGAGATGCAGGTCACCACCAAAATCTGATCTGGCAACAGACGGTCTTCTGTAAATTTGCACAGCAGTGGCCATGTGCTAAAAATATGAGGTAGCTCAGTAATTCTATTGTCATACTTGTTTGTGGCTGATCAAACATCTCAGGAAAGATGACATAGTCTGATAGAGAAGGTGAAAATTCTTATTCCCCTACCATGTAATCTGTGTTCCTAAAGGGACTTTCTTTCATGAGTCTTCTCCCACCCTCAAATTACTGAACATTGATA
>NW_028013311.1:0-788 GCF_054177405.1 Leptonychotes weddellii
GCCAAGATATGGAAGCAGCCCAAGTGTCCATCGATTGATGAGTGGATAAAGAAGATATGGTATGTGTATATATATATAATGGAATATTACTCGGCCATAAAAAAGAATGAGATCTTGTCATTTGTGACAACATGGATGGACCTAGAGAGTATTATACTAAGTGAAGTAAGCCAGAGAAAGGCAAATATCATGATTTCACCTGTATGTGGAATCTCAAAAACGAAACAAATGAACCAACAAAAACCAGAAACAGACTCGTAAGTACAGAGAACAAACTGACCGTTGCAAAGGGGGAATGGGTACACAGGTGGAAGGGGTCATTGGGTACAAACTTCCAGATATAAAACTAGTGAGTCATGGACATGAAAAGTACAGCATAGGGAATGTAGTCAATAATATGTAATAACGTTGTATGGTAACAGACAGTGACTACACTTACCGTGGTGAGCATTGTGTAAGACTGTTGTGTCCCTGAAACTAGCATTACGCTGTATATCAACTATACTTAAATAATAAAAAATAATTCATTTTTTTCTGTTTCCAAGGTAAGAATGTACATTGGAAGATTGAGAAACCAGAAAAGACCACTATCACGTAACGATGGGACATAATCCCACCCATAGGTGTAGTCCCCACACGTGGTTCGGTATCTACACCCAGTCTTCTCCTCCATGTGCACGTGTGAACGTGCGCCTGGAATTATCCTACACACACTCTTCTGTGGCCTCCCACTTCACTCAGTATTCTACTTCATGTCTTTCTATGTCATCAAACAGGATACAGACTCC
>NW_028013312.1:0-788 GCF_054177405.1 Leptonychotes weddellii
TGATGGTGGGGACAGAGTATCCTTGTTCTTAGGAGACACCCACTAAAATGTTAAGGGGGAAATGGTTAGAAAGCCCGCAACTTATTCTCAAATGGTCTGTGGGAAAAAAAAAAATACACACCCACACACAGTATGTAAAAATATACTCAAATGAAACTGTGCCTCAGGCAAATGTTGCTCAAGAGCGGGTCCAGAACTAGTATCTGCCCTGAATGTGATGGAAATGCAGGAAGGCTTCCTGGAGGAAAGGACACTCCAGGTAAAACACACAGGCAGGACAAACCTTCCCACCTGCCAATTTCTGCCCCAAGCCCACCTGATTCACACGGCGCAGGGGGGACACGTCGACAGCCTGACGCCTCACTGTTCCGGCTCGCCCAATGCGGGTTGAGTCCTCCCGGGGACCGCTGTTAATAATTGCATTCACCAGGACCTGCAGGGGGTTCTAGGAGAAGGCAGCCATGAACCTGACATCCAGTCCACATCCCTCCCCTATCTCCTCACCCCTAAAACCTGGTGGACCCTGGCATGCACGCCATGGGGCAGCTGTTGGCTTTAGGGTGTACTAAGGGCGTTCAGCCTCATCAGATCTCACAGTCCTACCTCACCAGTGAGCAGATGGATGATCTCGAAGGCATGCTTGACAATGCGCACGGTCATGAGCTTCTTGCCATTGTTACGGCCATGCATCATCATTGAGTTGGTGAGACGCTCGACAATGGGGCACTGTGCCTTACGGAAGCGCTTGGCCGCATATCGCCCTGCACTGTGGGGCAGGTACTTGGCAT
>NW_028013313.1:0-788 GCF_054177405.1 Leptonychotes weddellii
TGTACAAAATGTGTGCTTGCCTTCAGAGTGTTTCTGTTTCCTAGTCACCAATCATGTCTGGCACCAAGAAGGAAACTAAGTAGTATGTATGAAGGGACGCTGCTACGAATACGTGGAGACACCCATATTCATAAGATGAGCCTGTCCGTGAAATGTCTCAGGCAAGCCCTAGACGACCAGATTTCCATTAACTTGACTTGCACTTCCCTACGCACTGCAGATTAAGGCAAACTTGAAAGATGAGAAAGCAGAGTTCTTTTCCATAAAATGTGCAAAGAGGAGGTGCCTTCCTCCATGTGTTGGTGAGCACAGATGTGGGAGAATGGTCCGGTGATGTGAAGGGAGCTCCCTTGCCTGTGGTACGCCTAACCAATTTCTTGCCTTGTACTTTCTGTCCCTGCCTCAGGTGCTCCTTTATACCCAGAATCTTCGCTTCACCACCAGAGCCCACGAAGAAGTTATCTTGAGATGCTGGCAATGTTTGACATTAAAAACATCTATGTCGGGCGCCTGGGTGGCTCAGTCGGTTAGGCGACTGCCTTCGGCTCAGGTCATGATCCCGGAGTCCCGGGATCGAGTCCCGCATCGGGTTCCCCTCTCGGCGGGGAGTCTGCTTCTGCCTCTGACCCTCCCCCCTCTCATGTGCTCTCTCTCTCTCATTCTCTCTGTCTCAAATAAATAAATAAAATCTTAAAAATAAATAAATAAATAAATAAATAAAATAAAAAATAAAAACATCTATGTCTTCCCAGACCAGAGAGGACAGACAGCCATTGTTGGACATTTTG
>NW_028013314.1:0-11594 GCF_054177405.1 Leptonychotes weddellii
TGACCTAGGATGTGATCTATTCTGGAGAATATTCCATGGGCACTAGAGAAGAATGTGTATTCTGTTGCTTTGGGATGGAATGTTCTGAATATGTCTGTGAAGTCCATCTGGTTCAGTGTGTCATTTAAAGCCCCCATTTCCTTGTTGATCTTTTGCTTAGATGAACTGTCCATTTCAGCGAGGGGGGTGTTAAAGTCTCCTACTATTATTGTATTGTTGTCGATGTGTTTCTTTGCTTTTGTTATTAATTGTCTTATATAATTGGCTGCTCCCATGTTAGGGGCATAGATATTTACAATTGTTAGATCTTCTTGTTGGATAGACCCTTTAAGTAGGATATAGTGTCCTTCCTCGTCTCTTATTATGGTCTTTGGTTTAAATCTAATTTGTCTGATATAAGGATTGCCACCCCAGCTTTCTTTTCATGTCCATTAGCATAGTAAATAGTTTTCTACCCCCTCACTTTCAATCTGGAGGTGTCTTTGGGTCTAAAATGAGTCTTGCAGCAGCATATCGATGGGTCTTGTTTTTTTAGCCAATCCGATACCCTGTGTCTTTTGATTGGGGCATTTAGCCCATTTACATTCAGGGTAACTACTGAAAGATAGGAATTTAGTGTCATTGTATTGTCTGTAAGGTGACTGTTACTGTATATTGTCTATATTCCTTTCTGGTTTATATTACTTTTAGGCTCTTTCTTTGCTTAGAGGACCCCTTTCAATATTTCTTTTAGGGCTGGTTGGGTGCAAATTCTTTTAGTTTTTGTTTGTCCTGGAAGCTTTTTATCTCTCCTTCTATTTTCAGTGACACCCTAGCTGGATATAGTATTCTTGGCTGCATATTTTTCTCATTTAGTGCTCTGAATATATCATGCCAGTCCTTTCTGGCCTGCTAGGTCTCTGTGGATAGGTCTGTTGCCTATCTAATGTTTCTACCGCTGTAGGTTACAGATCTCTTGTCCCAAGCTGCTTTCAGGATTTTCTCTTTGTCTCTGAGACTTGTAAGTTTTACTATTAGATGTCAGGGTGCTGACCTATTTTTATTGATTTTCAGGGGTGTTCTCTGTGCCTCCTGGATTTTGATGCCTGTTTCCTTCCCCAATTTAGGGAAGTTCTCTGCTATAATTTGCTCCAATATACCTTCTGTCCCCCTCTCTCTTTCTTCTTCTTCCGGGATCCCAATTATTCTAGTATTGTTTTGTCTTATGGTATTACTTATGTCTTGAATTCTGCCCTCATGATCCAGTAGTTGTCTACCTCTCTTTTTCTCAGCTTCTTTATTCTCCATCATTTGGTCTTCTATATCACCAATTCTCTCTTCTGCCTCATTTATTCTAGCAGTTAGAGCCTCCATTTTTTATTGCACTTCATTAATAGCCTTTCTGATTTCGACTTGGTTAGATTTTAGTTCTTTTATTTCTCCAGAAACGGTTTCTCTAGTATCTTCCATGCTTTTTTCAAGCCCAGCTAGTATATTTATAATCGTCATTCTGAACTCTTGTTCCAATATCTTACTAATGTCCATATTGATTAGGTCCTTGGCAGTCTTGTTCTTTTTTTTTTGAGGTGAGTTTTTCTGTCTTGTCATTTTGTCCAGAGGAGAACAGATGAATGAGAGAACAAAATGCTAAAAGGGTGACAACGACCCAAGAAGAATATACACTAAACAAATCAGAAGAGACCCAAACCAGAGGGAAAAGAAAGGGAAAGAAAAATAAAAGAATATGGTCAGGCCGGTGAATAGATCAGAGCCACACACTAGATTTGGGGCATATTTTGGTCTGTTAGAAGAAACTGCCTCCCAAAATTTTAAAGAAAGAAAAACTAAATGTATGTACAAAAATCAGGGTAAATACGATGAAGGGATGGAATATGACTGTAACTGAAAATTATAAAAGATTTTATAAAAGGAATTGATAAGGTAAGAAGTTGGTTGAAAAAAGAAAGAAGAAAAATAAAAAAAAAAAAACAAAAGAAAAAACGGGGGAGAGAATGTGATCAGGGAGGAGACTAGAACAAAGCTATACACTAGAGATTTAGGGTATATTTTGGTCTGTTAGAAAAAACTGTATCCCAAAAATTTTAAAGAAAGAAATACTTATATATATACAAAAAATAAGGTTAACTACAATGGAGGGATAGAATATGACTCTAAAAATGAAAATTAAAAAAGTTTTTTCAAGAAAGGATTGATAAAATAAGATGTTGGTTGAAAGGGGGAAAAAGAAAAATTTAAAAAAATAGAAAAAGAAAAAGAATAAAGAAAATTTTAAAAATTAACTTTGAAAGACTAAAGAACCAAGGGGGGAAAAGCCATGAATTCTATGTGCTGTATTCCCCTAACATTCTCCGAGGAGCCAAGAACTTGGGGCCCCACTTCTCAGTGCACCCCCAGAGAAAAGCAGTCAATCACTCCTGTCTCCCCGGTCTCTGGCTGCACTCCGTGCTCACCCAGCCTGTCACTGAGCATTTCTATCTCTGGCACACGACCCCGTTTGGAGTCTCCAAACCCAGCAGATTCCTGCAGCAGGCTCCCATGCCACTCCTCCCGGGGGAGGAAGGGGAGTCTCCCCGGATCTGCTGCTTGTTGGGTCCCTGCTGGAAGAGCAGTGGCCCGACTGTGCCCCGGATCACGGTTTATGGCAACCCCGAGCTGAGAGCCCACTCCTCAGCTCTGTCTTTGCAGCCGGCTTCCCCGCTCCGATACCTGGGAGCTCTGCCGCACTCAGGCACCCCCGGGCTTTCTGTGACCCCGAGGGTCCTGAGACCACACTGTCTCACCTAGGGTTCCACCCCCCCGCTTAGCCACTGGAGCAACGTCCCTCAGAGGCGCAGACTTCTAAAAGTTCTGATTTTGTGCTCCGCTGCTCTACCACTTGCTGGTAGCGGCTGACGGAGGCTCCCTCCCCGGCCATCTGTCTTCCCAAATATCACCTCAGATTCACTTCTCTGCATGTCCTACCTTCCAGAAAGTGGTCGCTTTTCCGTTCAGAGAGTTGTTGCTATTCTTTTCTTCAATCTCCTGTTGAGTTCGTAAGTGTTCAGAATGGTTTGATCCCTATCTAGCTGAATTCCTGGGACCAGACAAAATTTAGGTCTCCTACTCCTCCACCATCTTCCTCCTCTGCTCAAGACAACTTACCTTTCAACACTCATCACCATTTTGAGGAATGCTTCCTTTTCCCCTAAACTCTCAGGTAAAACTCATCATTCTTGTTCTGCAGTTTCTTGTAATTTTCTAAAATTTTTAAGCCTATCTACACCTAATGAATTGTAAGCTACTTGAAGGAAAAGACTGAGCCTGAGTTGTTGCTATATCCCTAACAAATTTTTTAGGGATACTGTGTTCATCTCTCTCATAATGGAGACTATTTATTGGGCATCTAGAATGATTTAGATATTATTCTAGACATTTTATATTCATTATCCCACCTAATATTCACAATAATCCCATCTCTACTTTACAGAATTTAAAACTGAGGGATTATATAGTCTAAATAACTCCACCAAAGTTACACAGCTAGTAAATGGGGAGCCAGAATTCAAGTATGTCAGCGCCAACACGCTTTCTTCTCCCACAAAATAGCTCTGACTTAGCATTTAATACTATTAGTATTTATTCTGTCCTATGTGATTTATTCCGAATTTATGCCCCATCATCAGTAAGAGACAATGGAGCCTTTGGCTCTCCTCTTTTGGCTTGAGAGATTACTCAATATACAATCTTTCTTTTTACCACATCTGCCTACATAGAAATCAAGAGAGATGAGTACTTCCTTTATAAATGCAAGACTGTAAATTACCATGTTCAAATTATAATTCTAAGGTTCTACCTTTGTCCTGGTTTGGCTCTAGTCTGTTCACTATTATTTTATCAGAAGAGTAGCTAAGTTTCTGGTACATGAAATATTTGATTTCAATTCATGTCATAATTTTGAACACTTTGAGGTTTGGATGTAGAGTAACTGAAACCATAGAAACTTCTCTTTACAACCTTCTTGGTGGTTTACTGATGTTTACTCAGTATAATTTCTCTAAAATTATGTATTATCTCATCATTCTTTCTATCCCATTTAAATCATTCATAACATTGTCTACACATGTACATTTCCATGTTGGACTGTGATACTCCAGTATGGACATTAAATATATTCATATTTATGGTACCAAAAAAAGATAAAGAAAGTATTTTTAGGGGCACCTGGGTGGCTCAGTCAGTTAAGCATCCGACTCTTGATTTCAGCTCAGGTCATGATCTCAGGTTCATGAGATCAAGCCCTGAGTTGGGCTCCATGCTCAGCTCTGCACTCAGCGTGGAGTCTGCTTAAGATTATCTCTCTCCCTCTGCCCCTCCCCCATCCTCTCTCTCTCTCTCTTCCCTCTAAAAATAAATAAATAATAAATAAATAAAATCTTTTTTTAAAAGAAAGTATTTATATTTGCAAATGGGAATTACATACAGAATTGCCCATTTCCAATAATGTGTAATATCAATGCGTCAAGAGAACACCAATTAAGATCTAAGTATAAAATATACTCTGAGTTGGGCATTAAAACAATCTACTTTATTAATAAATATATAGTGAAGTAATTTTCTTTAAAATATAAAATTAAAAAGAAATTAGCAACTGTTCTTTTATTCATAAGAGAAGTTAACTATGTTGTGTGTGAATAAGAAGTTTAAGACAATGTAAACTCCATAGTATAAAGAGGGAAAATACTACCACCAGACACAGTGGATCTGATCAAGCTTTACAAAACAATAGTTGTTTATATGTTATGTATGTTATATTTATCAATAAGTTGCATATATGTAACCTCTTTGCCTCAGGAGTAGCCATTTTATTCTGGAGAGGCAATATACTTTGCCAGAATAATCTGTTTTCCATTGTTGATCTAAAGAGATCATTAAAAATTCCTTATCCTTAAAACTTGGGCTTTCACATTCACTGAATAGTTTTTTATGTACATTTGACTTGTTACCCAATACATGACATCCACAACAATGACTACTGAATGCCCACTAAGCGTCTGGAATTTCTAAACCAATGTTTCTGTGTATTTCCAATAACTTTACGTTGAGTTCTAATTTTCTTTGATGTTGACTGAACGTCATCTCAATAGAAGACAACATAGTCAAAAGATCCTTGCAGCTAAAACACTGGGGTCAAAATATCCTGCTTTGATCAACCACTGTGCATGGGCTAAAGTCACCATATATTATAAATCTTACTATCCCAGAGCCTTTAGTGTTGTGGGAGTGGAGAAGTAAGGAATTATGGAAGGTGACTATTACACAAAGAAAGAAGTAATCCAGATGTTGCTGGGGTCCTCTAGAATCATTAACCATTAATTTGACTGAGCAAGAAATTCTGAGCTATAATAAGAAAAATATGAAATAAAACAATTTTAAAAGCCACAATTATAGTCTCAAGCAGCCCTTTCATAGTAGTCTATTTCATGAGTTTCATTCACCATCTACCATCAAATAATTCATTTACAAATCAAGAATTCTGGAAAAACTTTCTTAGTGTATGGTATAAAAAAATTCTACTTTTTTAATAATCTAATTTTAAGAAAGTATTTTACATGCTGAGTAGAAAACATTTACTTCTCCTATGCGTTGCTCTTTGTCTTTCAAACTACTAACACACTCAAAACACTTCTCACACCAGATGTGTGGGATTTTTTTCCCCACACTAAGCAGTTCTCTGTGACACCAGCTGGGTATCCCACAATTTAATTCAATTCTGACACCAAAAAGAACTAGTGCAAACCCCACAGGTTAAGGGCTCAGTCACACAAACCTGCCTGCCCCGCCCCCACTTCAGATGTCAATCGCAAGTAGTATGTCCCCAAATTATGCACAATTTCTGTCCAACTTAGTTCCCATGACCCTCCCCTTGGATTTGATTATTTGCTAGAACAGCTCACAACTCAGAAACCCTCCCTTATTTACATTTACAAGTTCATTATATAGTAAAGAATATGATAAAGGATACAAGTGGATGCCAGATGAAGCTAGATGAAGAGATATATAGAGTATAGGAGCTTTTGTCCCTGTGGTGTTGGGATGCACCACCATTCCAGCACATAGATGTGTTTACCAACCCAAAAGCTGTCTGAACCTCTTACTTCGGGGATTTTTATGGAGGCTTCACCATGTAGGCCTGATCAAACATTAACTCCATTTTCAGTCCCTCTGCCCTCTCTGGAGAATGCGGGATTGGAGGAAAATTCCAAGCTTCTGATTTGGCTTGGTCTTTCTGGTGACCAGCTCACATCTAGGAGCCCACCAAAAGTCACCTCATTAGAGCAAAAGACACTGTTATCACCCAGGACATTCCAAGGGATTTAGGAGCTCTGTGTCAGGAACCAGGAGCAAGGAACACTATGTATAACTATTTCTTATTATTTCACACATGCCTAAACAAATTATTTTTAAGTCCCAAATCCATCAGCTAACAGATATACAATTCATACAAAGTCTTAATCACAGCTTTAAAAATAATGTAAAGAATACTCATTCTGTTCCTGGCACTGTGCTATGAGCTTTAGCTCTAACTGCATCTTTGAAACCCTGTAAGAACCATATGAATTGATACCAGTGCAACCCCAATTTTACAGGTAAGTAAACTGAGTCAAAAGGCAAAAAATGGTCTAAATTTGAAATTTGAACACAAGAAATCTCACTCTCAAAGCCCATGCTGTTAATCCAACATCCAAATGAGGAATACATAGAATGAATGAGTTATATGATGATAGATAGGTAGATAGATAGATAGATGATAGATGGATAGATAGATAAATAGATAGATGATAGATAGATAGACATAGACAGACAGACATGCCTTCCAGGCCTTTAAATTTATTTATGGGGCGCCTGGGTGGCTCAGTCCTTAAGCGTCTGCCTTCGGCTCAGGTCATGGTCCCAGGGTCCTGGGATCGAGTCCCACATCGGGCTCCCTGCTCTGCAGGGAGTCTGCTTCTCCCTCTCCCACTCCCCCTGCTTGTGTTCCTGCTCTCGCTGTCTCACTCTCTGTCAAATAAATAAATAAAATCTTTAAAAAAAAAATTAAATAAATAAATAAATAAATAAATTTATTTATGAATTTCTATCATAGATACTGAGTTGCTAAGACCTATCAAATACTAGCTCCATACTTTATGATTAATAATATACTTGAGGAAATATTCAGTTTCTGCTTTTCTGAAAAAATCCAAAGATGTCCTGTTCTGTGTATTGTTCACGTGGTCAAAATTAATATTGCAAATGGAAATGTTAGTAACTATGTTTAAATCTATTTATATTTATTACTTAATAAATGTAAAACTCTACATTTCAAATATTCATTCACAAAAAAAAAGCTCTTTTTTAAATCTAGTACTTTGTGGAAAGAAGAATAAAAGAAGCTAGTCTCCCCCATATTAAATTGTTAGAGAATTATAATAACCAATGTTAGAAGCTATCTGAAAGTTATCAAAAATTAGCAATAAATGTGAGTTTTGGCTCGCTCTTAACAATGCCCCAAATTTATTTAAGGACCTAATGGAACAACTGAAATTTTGTTCTATTTCTTAGAGTCCTGTTTCATAACCCTGTTGCCACAGCTGAGATTAACAATAGCCCTTCTAAACCTCATAGCCGTCATCACAGCAACTCTCAGAGTATGCTCTTGAGACCCCCATGACTGAGTTAATGTTTGATCAGGCCTACATGGTGAAGCCTCCATAAAAATCCCCAAAGTCAGAGGTTCAGACAGCTTTTGGGTTGGTGAACACATCTATGTGCTGGGATGGTGGTGCATCCCAACACCACAGGGACAAAAGCTCCTATACTCTATATATCTCTTCATCTAGCTTCATCTGGCATCCACTTGTATGTGGGGGTCGAGAACTCAAAACTATTTTCAAAATAATACTAAGACATTATTTGCATTTTTCACTCTCATTCTCTTCCAAATGAACAATGGAGTTTTCCAGAGGGCTACATAATGTGTGCTACCATTACAAACTAGCGTAGAAGGTAATGTGAAAATTCAGCTATCTTCTGTTAGCCAGAGACATTAAAGAGAGCCACAGAAATCTAAAACAATACCTCCATTATCACTATTTTTTGCTTTGAAAACTATACTTCTTTTTAATAAAAATGTTATTTATGTTAACAATGAATACATTATCATTTTAAAATTCATGAACAGGGGAGCCGGGGTGGTTCAGTCGGTTAAGCATCCAACTCTTGATTTTGGTTCAGGTCATGATCTCAAGGTTGTGAGACTGAGCCCCATGTCAAGCTCCATGCTGGGCGTGGAGCCTGCTTAAGATTCTTTCTCTACCTCTCCCTCTGTCCCTCCCTCCCCTTGCTTGCATGCTCTCTCTCTCTCTCTCTCTCAAAAACAAAATAAATATTAAATTCATATTAAATTAATGAACATATAAATATGTGTTAAATTTTCTGTTTCAATTACCAATACAGCAAATATAGATAGATATTATAAATAAAAACTCTTTGGCATCTTCAATAATTGTTAAAGGGGGTCTTGAGAACCACTGATCTAAAGCACCCATCATTTGTCCTACTCAAATTCTTCACTCTTTATATTCTCTGAGTTTAGCTTATTGACTATGATCATCCCTGGTGTGTTGTTCCATTTTTGGTTGTCTATTACCTTACAAAATCTAAGACAGTACAGGGGCGCCTGGGTGGCTCAGTCATTAAGCGTCTGCCTTCGGCTCAGGTCCTGATCCCAGGGTCCTGGGATCGAGCCCCACATCAGGCTTCCTGCTCGGCGGAAAGCCTGCTTCTCCCTCTCCCAGTCCCTCTGCTTGTGTTCCCCTCTCCCTATGTATCTCTCTGTCAAATAAATGAAAATCTTAAAAAAAAAAAAAAAAAACTAAGACAGTACAAAGTCTTCTGATTCCGACTTTTGAACAAATTAGTCTCAGTCAATAACTCCATCTGAGGGTACGATACATCAGATGGTGCTATTGCATAGATAGACTTGACAGAATCTGTTCTGAACAACATCATGCTTTATCTGGAATACACCATGCCATCATGGAAGTCTGGGAACTTATTGTTGAAGAGAAATTGATTAAACCTCACTGTTAAACTTCTTGATGTCTGAGAATTTTCATGTTACCATTGTGTAAGGTGATGAATTATATTAAAATTGTGTAGACCCTCAGCATATCAGACTCCATACTGGGCCTTCCACAGGTTCAACAGGAGCTAAGGACCACTCCAGACCATCCATATGCCCTGCTTAAAGCCTGGCCTGAGTGGCTCAGAACAGAGGTAAAGGAACATCTCTCAGCAGCTCTCAATATTTTCTGCCAGTCTCTCCATTTTAAAACATTCTCTCCGTTGGGGCGCCTGGGTGGCTCAGTTGGTTAAGACTTCCTGTGATGAGCTCTCAGCAGACACATGCTCAAGATGCACCAGGGAAGTGCTAAGAGTTGTACAAAGTAAGTCACTAGCTGAAATAGGGAAACTTGCCTCTGCATTAGGGGAATTATAGGTGAGACACTCATAGATATGCAAGGGTCTCCAAAGACCCCACAAAGGCACTTACAAGAGAATCAACTTTAATCATCTGACAGGCTGCAAAGGCAGAGTGATATTATAAGGGTAGCAAAAAGTAACAACTTTTGCATCTCCCTGGTATCTCCTCCCTCCCATGGGTCTAACAAATTAAAGGAAGGGAAGCATGCCAGGGGTGAAGCTTCCAGCTGCCTTTGCAAAGCAGGCCCCCGGCTTGGCAAGGGAGAGTGGGAGAAGGTTTTTACTTTCAATCACTTCCTGAGTCTTGCCACAATTTGACTGCACATGCTCCTTACTGAATTGAGACAAATTACTTAAAGCAACTATAATTTTTCCTCTTACCTAAGAATGAACAGAAAAGTTATGTAGTCTGCCCATGTTTGTATCCAGAGACAGGGAGAGTACTATCCCTACTGAGCAGTATAAAAAGATCAGTGGGACACTGCCTTTTAATGGGGTTACTATTATGATTACAGTTCCTACATGTAAATCAATTCTGAGGTGTGGGCAGTGAAGCAAAACCTAGATTTGCCTGAAGTATCTGGCACCAGTCAGTCCAACAATACGGGTGCATTTGCAAGGAGAAAACTAAAGAAGGTATCAGGGACCTTCCCTGTATTTATGGGAGTCATTGAGCAACTACTAGATGAGGGGAATATAACCTTAAAATGCAAAGATTTAGACATCACCCAAGTTAAATCACCCACCCTCCCCCTCACACTCCATATGTAATAAGCCACCAATCAAATCTACCTCCACAATATTCGACAACCACTCCTCTCCATTCCCACTATGCTGGTTTCACTTCCCAAGTTCTCATTCCTGGATCTCCCAGCTGGTCTTTCTTCCACAGGATCTAACCACAACCATTTTTGAGTCAGATTCAAAAGAGTAGAAATGTGGTTACCAGGGGGGCAGGGAGACAGAGGAAATGGGGAAATGGTAGTCAAAGGGTCCAAAGTTGCTGTTATGTAGGATGAATAAGTCTAGAGTTCTAATGTACAGTATGACGACTATAGTGTATAATATTGTATTGCACTGGAAATTTGCCAAGAGAGTAGATTTCAGGTGCTCTCACCACACACACACTCAAAAAATGTGAGTAAATGAAATGCTAATTAGTGAAGTACCAGGGTGGCTTAGTCGGGCTGAGTCAGCTCAGGTCATGATGTCGGGGTCTCTCTTTCTCTCGCAAATAAATAAATAAAATCTTTTTTAAAAAAGAAATGCTAATTAGCTTGACTGTAGTAGTCATTTCACTATGTATATCAAAACATCGTGTACACCTTACATATATACAATTTTACTAAAAAAAATAAAAGAGCTATATTCTTAAAGCACAGGTTTGAACATACCATTTTCCAACTTGACAACATTTTTGGGGTATTTATTTTGGAGAATAAAATCTAAACACCTTAGTAT
This sequence comes from Leptonychotes weddellii, assembly GCF_054177405.1. Lineage (NCBI taxonomy): Eukaryota > Metazoa > Chordata > Mammalia > Carnivora > Phocidae > Leptonychotes > Leptonychotes weddellii. Next base: position 10,966 of record NW_028013314.1, read on the forward strand.
GACATTCAGGGCTCTCCATGGTGTAGCCTCAATCTCCTCTGCTGTACTCATCTCCTATTATACACACACAAACATACACACTGCGATGCCCTATCATTCTGGACTGTTTGCCATGGCCCAAATAGATCATACATTTTCCTGTCACTATGCTTCTTTTCATATTTTGACTTCAATCCCAAATACTCTTTCCCCAGCCCTACCTTCCACTGTCTTTCTCTCCTCCAGCTTTTGAAACCCTATGCGTTGTTCTGAGTCCAGCTTACAGTAGAGCTAGTGAAGCATTATCTGGCCTCCTTCCTCTGTGCCCCAGCTTTTTTTTTTTTTTTTTACTACACTTACTTGTACCATTTGTTTTGACTCTAGCTTGTAATATAGATCATTTTTGTTTGTCTATCTCCCCCACCAGTTAGTAAATCTCTTGATGGCTTACATACAACAGACAATCAATAGATACTTGTTGAACTGAATTAAATGCTACGGACCAAAGTAGTTTCCTCCACACTTTTAATTTTTCTAGAATATACCATTCTCAGGTTTTATTATCTACTGGTCCTTCCTGTTTCAGCAAAAATAACATAGAAGAAGCAATACATTTCTTTTGTAAAGAAGTCAGGACTATTTTTTTTTTT
>NW_028013315.1:0-788 GCF_054177405.1 Leptonychotes weddellii
ATGCACAGTGAAGGAAACAATCAACAAAACTAAAAGGCAACCTATGAAGTGAGAGAAGATATTTGCAAATGATATATCTGATAAAGGGTTAGTATCTAAAATATATAAAGAACTTCTAAAACTCAACACCCCCTAAAACAAACAACCCAGTTAAAAAATGGGCAGAAGATATGAACATTTTTCCAAAGAAGACATACAAGAGACACATGAAAAGATGCTCACCATCACTCACCATCAGGTAAATACATATCAAAACTACAATGAGATATACCATCTCACACCTGTCAAAATGGCTAAAATCAACAACACAAGAAACAATGGGTATTGGTGAGGATGTGGAGAAATGCAAACCGGTTCAGTCACTCTGGAAAACAGTATGGAGGTTCCTCAAAAAGTTAAAAATAGAACTATCCTACAATCCAGCAATTGCACTGCTAGGGATTTACCCAAAGTATACAAAAATACTAACACAGTGATTTTTGTTCACAATAAAAGTTCATTGTTTTCTAACAATTGAGATGTTTTGTTAACACTAGGATCTATCATTTTTAGAAAATTATAGCTCTGTTCTGTGTTACAGTATGTCCAAATATTCTGCTCAATACTATATTACTCCTTTTCCAAGCCACATATTAAATACATTAAGATGAGATTTTGAGAATGTCAGTACTACTTCCACATTATGTGGTATTGATGGCTATTGTCTTATAACACAGTCCATATCATCTTAAAAAGACACATAGAATCATAAGGATTTATTTTTATTTTCTTTTTAATAGTAACTGTAG
>NW_028013316.1:0-788 GCF_054177405.1 Leptonychotes weddellii
AGCATCATTCCTAAACACAGGGCTCCCTTTCCTCCCTGAAACCCCTCTGGGCTTCAGGGAACTTGAATTTTTAAACAGGCCTTTGGCCCTAGAGTGGACAGAGTCATGTCCTTTGTTATCATATTCACTTTTATGCAATTCCCAAAACCACCATATCAGAAAGTATTCTTGTTAGCTTCTGCTATGGACTGAGCTGTGTCCCCCCAAAGTCCACATGGTGGAACCCTAACCGCCAACATCACTGTATTTGGAGACAGGGCCTTTAAAGAGGTAATTAAGGTTAAATAGGGTCATAAGGGTGGGGTCCTAATCCGACAGGACTGGTGTCCTTTGCAGAAGAGGAAGAGACAGCAGAGCTCCCCCTCCCGCCCCTGCACCACCCCTGCACCGCACACAGAGGACAAGTGGGGACCGGCAAGGAGGGAGCCCTCACCAGCCGTCCACCCTGATCATGGACTTGCAGAACCGCGAGGAACAAACGTCTGCCGTTGAAGCCGCCGGTCTGTGTTGTGTTGTGTGGCCGCCCGCGTGGATTCTCCCAGCTTCCTCTCACAGGCCTGCATGGTGAGATGGCTCGCCCAAAGTCCCCCACACCGGAGAGGACAGAGCGAGGGCCTGAACTAGGACTGGGTCCCACTGCACCCCGTCCTGGAGCCCAGGCCCTGCCCCTAGCAGTCTCCCTGGTGACCCTCCCGCCTGAGTTCTGGTCACAGCTTCTCCCCTGCAAACCCGCCCCACACTCCCTGTCGCTGCCCCTCCTTCCCAGAGCCCAGAGCCTTGGTGCTGGC
>NW_028013317.1:0-788 GCF_054177405.1 Leptonychotes weddellii
CCTTCACTATTTTTGCAGCTTCTTGTGAATCTATAATCATTTCAAAGTGAAAGTCTAAAAAAATGATTGAGCAGAGTTAATCTTGACTTGCATAATAGTGGGTTTTTTTTTTTTTTCTCACCACTTACATTTAAATGTTTTCTACAATTCTAGTTTGAATGATGCTACTTACAAGCTGTACACACTTGGGCTTTTGACAAGCAGTTGCAGGTGGCATATCAACTCATCAAATGCATCGTGTACTCTTGTTTTTTAGTGATGAACACATGGCATTCAATCTGATATTTTTCTTTAGAGGGCAGAATTTCTCAAGTGTTTTGGTCGAAACACTGTTGTGACACTTGCTCGTTTCTACCTTTATTGCAAATATGGTTTTATATATTTCACCAGTACAATAAAAAAGTGTGAAATACTGGAGTTTTCCTGATTTTATAGTTTCTCTGTGATGTCAAATATACCTTGAAACAATATATCAATATTGTGTTATTCACAGATTCTTTTCTGTGTTCATGTATATATTATACTTAGGTGAATGGTGTAGATCTTCCTTATAATGCACAAATAAAGCTAGAAGACACATCACTGCCATGTTAGGATACATGTATAAAAGTGGATGAGAAAGATACTAGAATTTTCTTGCCCTGCCTGTCTCTGTCAATGCTAGGAAACTTCCACAGGCAAATATCTCATCTCACTGTTACAATTTGCATTGCCTTAAAATTAGTGAAATCAAACATCTTAATATTTATTTCCATTTCTGTTTGCTTTTGTATGGATTGTCTCTTGTG
>NW_028013318.1:0-788 GCF_054177405.1 Leptonychotes weddellii
TCTGAATAATTGATGTTTGAAATCTTGTAGGCACCGTGAATCACACAACAGCCCTATTTTCATCTTTGGTTTGAAGTCCAGGCTGGAATTTCCAACACACGTCACACAAGTGTCCCGGGCTCCTGGGGGGCATTCCGTGCCTTATCCTTACCTCTGACTTCACGTCGTGTTTCTCTTCTATTTTCCCTTTGCCCAAATTCCCTCACTTTTAATTCTATCCTGCCTTATGACTGTGTCTCTCTAAGCTATCTCGGATGCTCTGGGATATGGGATAGGATATTTTTTCAATATCCCATGAACAAATTCTCAAGAGCAACTGCATCTCAATTATAACCTCATAATAAAGGAAAAATAAATGTAAGCCGGCGTTGCCGAGGTGTGCACGCTATCTTCCCCTCAGCCTCAGAGGTCTGCGGCAGAACCTGCCCCACGTGGTACATCACACCCTTGGGGTCCAGCACGTTCCTAGCTCACTGGAGGGCCTACTGCGTGCCAGACCCTCAGGGCCCATTTGATTGGGTGGATACGATGCCAAGTGGATGAAGGAAGAAACGGAGACTTGGAGGATTCAAAGGTGACCCCCCATGGGATGGAGGGGTTGGGATTTGACCCGGAATCTCGTCCAGGCCTGAACCCTCGCTCCTGCGCCATAGTCTCCGAGCGTAGTGGGCGCCCGGGTCCGGAGCCCGGCACCAGTGCAACGTTGGCCTGGATCTTCTAAGTCTCCGTCTAGGCTTTTCGTGTGATGCGTTCCTGCTCCGTCACCCTCAGGCAGGCCCGATGAAAGG
>NW_028013319.1:0-788 GCF_054177405.1 Leptonychotes weddellii
AACAAAAATAAGCAAAACTAAACAAAAACCTCATCAATAATAATCTCCTATACAAGCCTGCCATGGTAAATTAAAGATATGTTAAAGAGAGAGAATGGATCCTTCCAGTGATAAGACTCATGGCTGGTGTCCAAAAGGCAAAGGCAATCACCTGCTTATTCTTTAATAATTCAGTCCAAAAACCTTGGAGCTTTTTAAACTACTACTTTATTATATTGCTTTAGAAATAAGCTGCAGGAAATAATAAAGACATTATATTCCTAAATGTACTAAAACTGTGACAGAAAGATTTTGTAATATAACTGCCCACTGTTTGGTGCAAAGCCATTTCAGGAAGGCAGTCACATAAACTCATCTTTCTTCCATCCAACAAACAGTCATAGGTCATCTGGTAGGCAAGCAGTGGAACTGTAGGCTGGGCTCTGGAAATCAAGAGTTCAAGTGTCCTCAGCTTTGTACAAGCTGTATGACATTGACAAATGACTCTGTCTCCTCATCATTAAAATTGGGTTGACATAATGACTATCTCATAAGGTTGTGATGAGGAATAAAAGACAAAATGGGTAAAAGGTGTAGAAAGATCTCAAAAAACTGGCCATAAAACAAACATCATTATAACAGAATAGGGTGGATTATTTTATCAAACATTTAAATATATATAAATCCAAGGATCAAGCATTACCTTCAAAATAGTCATCTCAGTGACTATACACTTTTTTCATTCATTCTGACATTGCTCAGAGCAAAGATCTGGGATACTTCACTTTGGAATTGTCATTCAAGCTAGT
>NW_028013320.1:0-788 GCF_054177405.1 Leptonychotes weddellii
AGCTGTCCCAGCCTCCTCGGCCCGTGACCTTCGTGTAAGGCCTCCCGCAGGCTCCACCCTCGGGACTCCGGAGCCTGCTCAGCTGCCCCCAGACGCCTAAAGTCAGACTCCAAAGCCTTGGGCAGGCATTTAAGGAACAGACACCTCAGCAAGCCTGTAAGCATATGAAGAGATGGTGAGATTTATTCATGATCAGAAAAATACAAGTTAAAATGACGATGAGATATCACACCAATTGGACTGGCAAAATTATAAAGATAGACAATGCCAAATCTTGGCGGCGAATGCGGAGCCGTCACAGCCGGGTGGTTTGCTGGTGGGAGTAGCTTGGGGCAGCCATTCTGGAAAACAGTCTGGTAGTAATGAGGGAAACTGAACGCAGCGAACTTCAAACTTAGAGTGCAGCTCTTTCCCCTCCAGTCTCAGAAAAGGACATGTAAAAGGGTGTTCCTTGCTGCCTTGTTGTTTCATGGTTGCTGGGAGTTGGAGGTGACTTGAGCATTGGGGGAGTGGATGGGTAAAATGTGGGACTATGCAACTAGAGAAACGAGGAACCAGGATGCGGCTTGGGGATTGGGTGGGGGCTAGGGGAGCAGGCCCTGAAAGAATTCACCCAAGGCAGAACAAAAGAGAGAGAACTTTATTGGATACACTGCAAGGACAACAAAGGGGAGACTGCCACAAGATGGTGGCAAGGGACCAGAGTTATAGGGTGGAGTGAGGAGGTATGGGAACATACGGAATTTTCCCTTTTTTGGTAACTGTGCCTGGTTTAAAGTAGCCCATTG
>NW_028013321.1:0-788 GCF_054177405.1 Leptonychotes weddellii
TCACATCATTATTAAATAAGAATTCCTCCTTCACCTATTGGATTAGACACTTGGTGGCAACATGGATAATCAGACAAAAATTTAAAAGCATGCAACGTACATCAAATGCCACAGAATCCCAAATAATGTCAAATATGCAGCTACTCCCTGAGGGTCAGTAGTTTCATCCCAAAATCGTATGTCTATGAAACTGGAAAATGTGACATAAACTTAACTGTTCTCAGTAAACTGCTATGCTTTTCTCCTATAAAGGAATTGCTTGACTTCACTGATAATGTCAAATGTCACTGGAAACAGAGGTCAGCTCACCAAAGCATGGAGGTAGGTTGAGGATATGAATGAATTGTAAGGGACCAGCCAAACCTGGTCCTTCCAGTTCCAAGTGATTTCTAAAAGCCTTCGTGAAGTGAGAGAATACATTTTTGGATAGTAACCATCCACCCCTTTCCCACCGTTATCTTCCCTCCATCTGGTCAGGAGGATGTATATCTGGCAATGAGGTCTGTGTGGCGGGTGAGCTCAACAGAGATGCAGGTCACCACCAAAATCTGATTTGGCAACAGACGGTCTTCTGTAAATTTGCACAGCAGTGGCCATGTGCTAAAAATATGACGTAGCTCAGTGATTCTATTGTCATACTTGTTTGTGGCTGATCAAACATCTCAGGAAAGATGACATAGTCTGATAGAGAAGGTGAAAATTCTTATTCCCCTACCATGTAATCTGTGTTCCTAAAGGGACTTTCTTTCATGAGTCTTCTCCCACCCTCAAATTACTGAACATTGATA
>NW_028013322.1:0-788 GCF_054177405.1 Leptonychotes weddellii
TGGACAAGGGCCCCCCAACCCAGGCAGGGAGAGGGGCCTGGATGATGGGGGAGGCGAGGCCAAGCCCAAGCCCAAAATAGCCTGGGATGGCAGGATGATGGAGGCGGTGCCGGGCCGTGTGGCAGGAGCGGGTAATTGATGGCTCTGCGCGGGCCATGAATAAAACATCAGCCTCCGCTCCATTCTGGGTTCATTATTTGCTAAGGGGGACAGGCCTCATTTCTTAGGGTCGCCCCTGCTGGCCTCCTCCCTGGGTCCTCCCTTCTCCCTCTCCTGCCTTGGCTCCCCAGTGCCCCGAGGACAAACTGAGGCTCTCCATGAGATGGCCTATCTTTATCCCCCACCGCCGCCGCCGCCACCAACGACCCTCACGGCCCCCGGCGCCCCCCTCCCCCCGGCGGCCACCCCTCCCGGCCTGCGCCTGCGCCCTTTCACGGCCTGGGCGCCTGTCCCGGGCCTTCCCGCCCGAGGGAATCCTTCACACACCGTCATGCCCTGCTACAGTAAATCTTTCACCAAGTTTTGTCTGTCCTTGACATGAGCCCTGGACATGCGGGACCCTTCCCCACCCCCAGCGTGGACCGTGCTGTCCTACCTGTGTGAAATGCAAGCGACCTGGAGGTGCCATTTCGCCATCAGAGTGGCAAAGACCTCAGCGTGGCACAGGGACATGGGAGCAGATTTATCGCTGGCTAGATGGCCGCCATGGAGGGCCATTTAGGCAAGCTTGCCGAAATCACTGGCCCCGGGCCCACTAAAGACTTAGGAGCTCACGGGTCTCCTCCCAC
>NW_028013323.1:0-788 GCF_054177405.1 Leptonychotes weddellii
GTTGCCAGAATTGCTGTCCATTAGCCACATATGGTTATTGAACACTTAAAATGTGGCTAGAGCAACTGATGAACAAAATTTTTACTTTTATATAATTTTACCTAAATTTCAAATTTAAATAACTATAAATAGGTCATAGCTACATACTGGACAGCAGAGAAAAGAGATTAATCAGGGATGCTGTAATCTTTTTTTTTTTTGAGAGAGAGAGAGAGAGAAAGAAAGAGAGAGAGCCCGAGCAAGAAGGGAAGGGCAGAGGGAGCGGGAGGGAGAGGGAGAGAGAGAATCTTAAGCAGGCTTGACATGGGGCTCCATCCCATGACCCTGAGATCATGACCTGAGCTGAAATCAAGAGTCAGATGCTTACCAACGGAGCCACCCAAGTGCCCCTGTTGTAATCCTTTTGATTAAAATACTTCATTTTCAAAACAGTCATTTACCCAGGCTTTCTCTAATTACCTACCTAATTTTGAGGTATATTTTACATATAGCAAGTACACAAATCTAATGTGTACAACTAAATAAATGTTTACATATGTCAAAACCTATTTAACTGCCACCCAGATCAAGATTTAGAATACTTCCATCATGGGGCGCCTGGGTGGCTCAGTCGTTAAGCGTCTGCCTTCGGCTCAGGTCATGATCCCAGGGTCCTGGGATCGAGTCCCACATCGGGCTTCCCGCTCTGCGGGAAGCCTGCTTCTCCCTCTCCCACTCCCCCTGCTTGTGTTCCTGCTCTCGCTATGTCTCTCTCTGTTAAATAAATAAAATCTTTAAAAAAAAAAAAA
>NW_028013324.1:0-788 GCF_054177405.1 Leptonychotes weddellii
ATTACTTTTCTGCTATTTCCTTTTTCTAGACAAGTGGTCTTCTGTTTGCTGTTCACATTGCTATTGATGGAGGACTCCCTACTTTGCATAGAACTGCTAATTTTTAAGGAATTCTTGGTTCTATATGAAAATCTTCCTTCTCCTAGCCTGCACCATTTGTTCAACAGTATGGAGCAAGTTTCTTCTTCCACAAAACATTTTTCATGTTGGGTATATTTTAAAAAGTTTACTTTTTTCAACATTTGAAATTCTAAGGAGTCTGGCATGATTTTGCACTGATGCATCTTAAAGACAAAAGCCAGAATTGTTAGGTTCTATCACAGAACCCCTGGATGGAAACCACACATTTGTTTGGGGATGGTGGGTAAAAGAAAACTCACGAGTTACTAACAAAGCAACAATGCCAGCATCCTGTAGTGACAATTTATAATTTTAAGATTTTATGTATTTGACAGACAGCAGAAACAGGAACACAAACGGGAGAGTGAGGGAGAAGCAGGGGAGCCCCATGTGGGGCTCGATCCCAGGACCCTGGAATCATGACCTGAGCCAAAGGCAGACGCTTAACAACTGAGCCACCCAGGCGCCCCAGGTTTTTATTATTTTCTGAATGCAGGTGAATGGCTGATATTTCCAGGAAACAAGAACATGAAGAAACAAGGCTTTCTTTAAAGGCTATTCTAAGCTAATGTCAGAAGATTCACATTTAAATAATTTAATTCTTTGACTGCAAAAGTACAGGATTGTTGGAAATTTAGAAAACTCAATACCTACTTTAATACCACCTT
>NW_028013325.1:0-11594 GCF_054177405.1 Leptonychotes weddellii
AGACATTGGGGAAGGTATGTGCTATGGTGAGTGCTGTGAATTGTGCAAGACTGTTGAATCACAGACATGTACCTCTGAAACAAATAATACATTATATGTTAAAAAAAAAAAAAAGAAGATAGTAGGAAGGGAAGAATGAAGGGGGGGGAAATTGGAGGGGGAGATGAACCATGAGAGACTATGGACTCTGAGAAACAAACTGAGGGTTCTAGAGGGGAGGGAGGTGGGGGAAATGGGTTAGCCTGGTGATGGGTATTAAAGAGGGCACGTACTGAATGGAGCACTTGGTGTTATACGCAAACAATGAATCATGGAACACTACATCAAAAACTAATGATGTAATGTATGGTGATTAACATAACATAATAAAATAAAAAATAAATTAAAAAAAAGGAAATGTCAATCTGCATTAAAATATGCTGTGCTGGACTCAAAACGTTCTGGATTTCCTAAACTAATCTAATGTAATAACATTTAAGATTATCTTTAAAATGAGTATTATAGGGCGCCTGGGTGGCTCAGATGGTTAAGTGTCTGCCTTCGGCTCAGGTCATGATCCCAGGGTCCTGGGATCAAGTCCCGCATCGGGCTCTCTGCTCCTTGGGAGCCTGCTTCTCCCTCTGCCTCTCTCTCTCTGTCTCTCATGAATAAATAAATAAAATCTTTAAAAAAATAAAATAAAAAATAAAAAAATGAAATGAGTATTATATAAGCATTTCTTTCTTCATAATGTTGTTTTTTATCTCTAATTGCCTCAAACTGTTCTTTCTAGTTTATCACACACATCACCAAAATAAGCAAGAATTCAAGAACCACCCCCTACATGTTTTCACTGTGCTGACTCAATTGACCCCTGGTGAACTAAATTCTGTTTTACAATAACTTCATCTAATAATCAAATCTGCTCCTATTTTTTTCCTGAAACTCTTTCTTCTCATAGATGCCTAATTATGAAATAAAAGATCATTGAGTGCACTGAAGTAAATTGCATTTTCCAAGCTCTTATCTCCATATGCTTTCCTTTTTTTATACCTAGAATAACTTTGCTGTTACCAATTTTTACTACATTTTGGCACCAGTACAAAGTAGAAAACATTTTTATGAAGAGCAACACAGCTAAGAATGTTACATGGCATTACTGGAAACAAAAGCAGTTACCTCTGTTCATAGGAAATAATTTCATTTCAAAATGATGAACAAGTAGTATTCTAAGAGTAATACCACAGTCTTAAATACAAGAATATTATCTGGACCTAAAGACAGCGTGTGTATGAAATAAGCAAAATTTTATTATTAAGTATCAGTGACATTGCTACTTCCCGTCACATCCAAGTAGCTCTGTCACTTTACTCTTTGGGTGGTGATAAGCCTTTTGTTTTTACTTGTTAAATTTCAATGAACACAAATCTTTAAATAAGAGTTATTCTTCACTCACAGGCCACTTGGTAGTGCTTTGTTGAAGATCAGTTGACCATATAGTTGTGGGTCCAATTCTGGGTTCTCTGTTCTGTTCCATTGATCTATGTGTCTGTTTTTGTACCAGTACCATGCTGTCTTGATGACTACAGCTTTGTACTAGAACTTGAAATCTCGAATCACTGATGCTTCCAGCTTTGTTTTTCTTTTTCAAGATTGATTTGCCTATTTGGGGTCTTTTGTGGTTCCATACAAATTTTAGGATTGCTTGTTCTAGTTCTGTGACAAATGCTGGTGGTATTTTGATAGGGATTGCATTAAATGTGTAGATCACAATAAAGCCAATTAGATCTTCAAATTTTACTCTGTTGAATTTCATTTTTTAACAAGTTATGAGTATCTCCAATATAAGTTCTATTTTGGGGTATTTTAAAACTGTCATTTAAAAATCATTTTGAATTAACATGATAAGCACATGGTATCTGAAGCAACAGAATGTTCCAAAATTCTAATTTTGCTTTCTGCTGTTTTGGAAGTCCTTTCATATGTTAAAAAAAAAAAAGAAGAAGAAGAAGAAGAAGAAAAATATCAGGTGATGCATAATTTCCCTTTTAATTGAAATATAATTGACATAATGTTGTGTAAGGTATATATTGGGTTGATTTGATACATTTATATACTGCAATATGATTACCATTGTAACATTAGCTAACACCTCTATCTTGTCACATAGTTATCATTTCTTTTTTGTGGCAAGAACAAAAGATCTAGTCTCTTAGCAACTTTAAAGTCTGTAATAAAGTACTGTTGATTATAATCAGTAGGCTGTGCATTAGATCTCCAGGACTTTTTTATCTACTAGTTGCAAGTTTGTACATAATGTTTAACTATACCATTTCTGCCCAAAAAAACTAGTTTGCTTTGAAATTTATCTACTATGTCATTCTTCTAAATGTTGGCAATAATAAGTGTTCAAGAAGATAGCAGGAAGGAAAGAATGAAGGGGGGGAAATTGGAGGGGGAGACGAACCATGAGAGACAATGGACTCTGAGAAACAAACTGAGGGTTCTAGAGGGGAGGGAGGTGGGGGGATGGGTTAGCCTGGTGATGGGTATTAAAGAGGGCACGTTCTGCATGGAGCACTGGGTGTTATATGCAAACAATGAATCATGGAACACTACATCAAAAACTAATGATGTAATGTATGTTGATTAACATAACATAAAAAAATAGTAATTGTTCAGCATCCCATATTTTGATGAGGTGCTCATTCAGCAGTATCACTAGGTATAGCTTCCAAATCCAGGAAAAATAGATTGAATTTTCTCAAAACTCTAATTTTAGGGACACCTGGATGGCTCAGTGGGTTAAGTGTCTGACTTCAGCTCAGGTCATGATCTTGGGGTCCTGGGATAAGGAAGATGTGAGATATATATATATATATATGGTGGAATATTACTCAGCCATCAAAAAGAATGAAATCTTGCCATTAGTAAGGCTTCCAGTCAACAGGAGGCTGTTAACAGTTAAGTTTTGAGGAAGCCAAAAGTTAAACATGGAATTTCATTGCATGAGGGGTAAGCACACTTAACTCCCACATTGTTCAAGGGTCAACTGTGTAAGATAAAGTAAAATGTATCCTAATACTTTGGATCTATACCCAGCATCTCTTTTGTCCCCAGTTGCACAAGGGTTGTGATTACATTTTTGTCTCCCATTCAACCCTCAGTTAACTGCAGTCAGACTTCTGCCCCACTATTCCTCTGAAACTGTCCAAGTCTAGAGTCTAAGATCATTGTCTCTTATTTACCCATCAACTCCCTACTTAACCTCCCTGCAGTAACTGATGCTGCAGGCATTCTCTCCTCCTGGAAACAATTTCCTTCCTTGCCTTCCTTGGCCTCATGCTCTTGTGATTTCATCCCTGTATCTGTGCTTAGATTTACTTGGCTCAATCCTCTTCTACCAGTCTTTCAAATGTCTATTTCCCAAGTGCTCCACTCCTCATTCAACACTTGGGATCTAGGTGATTTCATCTACTCCTATTCACAATTCCCAAGTATTAACCACTTTTAAAATCTTTATTTCCCAAGGTCAGAATACAAATTGCCTACTAACCTGGGAGCCCCACAGGACCATTAAATTCAGCCAGCATATCTGAAACTCCACTGGCTTTCCTCAAGAGTCTTAAAACTTTTCTCCCAACCACCCAATCACTTAGAAGTAATCCTAGCCTGGGGCACCTGGGTGGCTCAGTTGGTTAAGCATCCAACTCTTGATTTTGGCTCAGGTCATGATCTTAGGGTGGTGAGACTGAGCCCCATATGGGGCTCCAAGCTCAGCATAGAGTCTGCTTGCGATTCTCTTTCCCTTCCCAAACTCACATACACGCTCACCTGCTCTCTTTATCTCAATAAATAATAAAATCTTTAAAAAATAATAATAATCCTAGCCCCCTTCTTTTCCCTCAACTTCACATCAAATCAAACACCAAATCTTACTGTCTTTATTAATGCCTCTCTAATTCCTCTGTTCTACAATCCCCACTACCACTGCCTCGTCACTTCATATCTACTGCCTCCAGTATCAACATCCTTTTCACTGTTGTCAGTGACCTTCCTCAATTACAAACCTAGGGTCATTCACAGCTTTTAAAATCCTCCCAACCTGAGGAAAGGCTCTAAATATCTAAGCATGGTAATGACTACCTATTTAGAGTAATTATCCACCATGTGCATGGATGCTTCAGTAATATCTAATTTTTCTAAATATCTTGAGCATACCACCTTGCATCAGTTTTATGAATTTACTCAACTGTTTTCTCCGAATGAAATGCCCTTCTCTGCTTTGTGATACCTTCAAAAGCCTAACCTTCCTTACCACAGTTACTCATTTATTGATTGATTGATTCACTTACTTTAGGCTGAAAGGACTCTGCCCAAAGAGAATACAGACTAGACAGAAGAAAGCAAGTAGTCAATTAGCATTAATAATAACAATAGCTAATAATTATTAAGTATTTGCCAGATGACAAGCACTATTCTAAAGGGCTTTACATGAATTCTTATTTATTCATCATAACAATTATGATACTGTGATATAATAAGACATATATTTTTGGTCTTCATCCTGACTCCTGAAAAAGCTCCATGGCTATAAAGGTGAAAGAAACATCTTTTGTTATAATATTTGGTTTTTGTCATATGAAAAGAGCCCAGATGTCCATTGACAGATGGATGGATAAATAAAATGTAGTGTGTGTGTGTGTATTTATATATAAAATGGAATATTACTGAGCCATCAAGAATGAAATCTTGCTATTTGCAATGATGTGGATGGAACTAGAGGGTATTATGCTAAGCAAAATAAGTCAGTCAGAGAAAGACAAATAGCACATGATTTCACTCATATGTGGAATTTAAGAAACAAAACAGATGAACATAGGGGAAGGGAAGAAAAATAAAATAAGATGAAAATTGAGAGGGAGATGAACCATAAGAGATGCTGAACTCTAGGAAACAAACAGAGTTGCTGGAGGGGAAGTGGGGGGGGAAGAGATAACTGGGTGATGGGAATTAAAGAGGGCACTTGATGTAATGAGCACTGGGTGTTAATGCAATTGATGAATCACTAAATTCTACCTGTGAAACTAATAAAAAAAATTTTTTTTAATATTTGGTTTTTGTCCCCATTTTCTGTAGTAGCTCCAGAGCAATAAAGGTAAAAGGAGCATCTTTTCCTAACATGCCCCTTTCAACCACACTGGAGTTTGTGTTAATGAGGTGACTTTGGAAAGCCCCTAAAGACTAGGGGGAGGAAAGGGCTGGATATGATCAACAGTGTGATTAGAGGGTCACAACTTTCAAACCCACTCCCCAACCTCCAAGGAGGAGAAAGGGGCTGATCAGTGAGTTAATCACTAATGGTCAATGATTTAATCAATCATGCCTATATAACAGAGCCTCCATAAAAATCCATAAAGAAAGGCATTCTGAAAGTTTCTGGATTGGTGAACACATGGAGGTGCTGGGAGGGTGGTGTGCCTGGAGAGGGCATGAAATCTCCACAATCCACAGCCCTTCCCCCATACCTTGTCTTATGCATCTCTTCCATCCGGCTGTTCCTGAGTTATATTCTTTTATAATAAAATAATAATGTAAGTAAACTGTTTTCTTGAGTTCTGCAAGCCATTCTAGCAAATTATCAAATCTGAGGAGGGGGGTTGTGGGAACCTCCAATTTATAGCCACTTAGTCAAAAGCAAATGTGTCAAACTGGACTTAGGACTGGTGTCTGAAGTTGGGGGTAGGGGGACTGAGCCCTCAACCTGTGGGGTCTGTGCTAACTCCAGGTAGTGTCATAACTGAATTTTAGGACATCCAGTTGGTATCCACAGAGTTGGATGATTGATTGATATGGGAAAACACCCACCCATCTGTTCTAAGAAGTGAAGTGGTGTGAATCATAGTAAAGGAAAAGAAAGTTTTCTTTTAACAACTCTCTGAGGTGGTATAATAAAACTCCACATTTTGGAGATAAGGAGTATATTGCCTAAGGTTAAACATCTAGGAAACGGTAAGCTGAGATACAACCCCAGGAAGACTAAGTTCAGTCCAATGTGTGATTGGTGAACATGACTTCTACATTTTGCATATACTTCTACAGTTGGAAGGATTACCTAGTGGTATAATATTTTTACCACTACATTCTTACTCCTTAAAGACAGAGAACATATGTTATTCATTCATGTATCCCCAATACCTAGCATAATGCCTATCACATTGTAGCACTAAATAAATGTTTAATAAACTAAACTAAGCACTGAAAATCATTTCTAAAATGAATACTGGCATCTCAGAAAAACTATAAAATAAGCTATACAGGCCTTTGGCCCTCTTTCTTCAATTTACTAACACTTCACACATCACACAGGAATGCCCTCTTGATTTCTTAACCTTGTCCTCTAATAAAATCTAGCCTAAGGAAAGAGTCTTATTAAACTCATCAATAATGAAGACAATATGACTGGTAAAAGTTATTAGGGTCTATTTCCTGGGGATACTGGCATTTTAGCAGGTAGCAAAGCTTTAAAGCAGTGGAATAGCATCAAACAGTAAAATACCAGCTGTTCATTAGTATTAGAAAGGCTTTTGGAGGAGGCATCTTTTAGGCAAGCAGTTTCCAAATGATTCCATATAATCAGCGTGTTCTTTCCAGACCAGCATCATACATCACTTCATTTCAGCAGCTAAGAGTCTGTTTTCTTAGAGGGGTAAAGTGCACTGCCCATTTTTCAAATGTTGTAAGACCTTAGATCTTATTTCTAAGCTCTTCACATATAATACTAATGTAATTAGTGATGTCAACAGTCAAAGATGATGCAAGTAAAAGAAAACAAGCTGAAGTAAAATATAACAAAAATTACCAGGACTCACACAGAAAAGATTTCACAGAAAAAAAAATAATCCCAATTTTTGTGTTATGACTAGCATATTTTCCCTTTCTCATAATCATTTCACAAGGATAAGTTTTAGGGCCAAACTTCTTAGGTTTAATTCCTCATCTACCAACTAATAACCTTCTTATGCCTAAATGCTTATCTGAAAAATGACAACAATAATGGCACCTACACCTCAATGGTTGTACTGATTACATATGTGAATCCTTTTAAAATGCTTAGAACAGCATACCGCATGTAGTAATACAGTTGCTATCACCACTACTGCTTACAGTAAAAGTCATGGAAGTTGTTGTTACTTCCAACAAGAATGGAGAGATCTCATTGAATATATGGAGAACTGAGTAGACTTGACAGAAAGCCCTTTCATAGTACTTAACATAACTGACATTTATAGAATATTCTACTCAACAACTGCAGAATACACATTCCTTACAAGTACTCTTGGAACATTTACCAAGATGGACCATATACTAAGTCATAAAGTAAGTTTAAACAACCTAAAAGGATTCAAATGACACAGACTATGTTCTCCGATCAAAATGAGACAAAATTAGAAATCAGTAGCAGAAAGATACCTGGAAAAATCACAAATATTTGGAAATTAAACAATACACTTCTAAACAACCCATAAATCACAAAAGAAATAATACAGGATGTGGAAACTATTTCAAATCAAATGAACACACAAAATATCAAGTCTTATGGGTGTAGCTAAAGCAGTAGTTACAGGTAAAGTTATAACCTTAAAAATGAAAAGGCATCAGAAAAAAAAAATTTTTTTTTAAAGATTTTATTTATTTGACAGAGAGAGAGAGAGCGAGAACAGGAACACAAGCAGGGGGAGTGGGAGAGGGAGAAGCAGGCTTCCCGCTGAACAGAGAGCCCGATGCGGGGCTCGATACCAGGACCCCGGGATCATGACCTGAGCCGAAGGCAGACGCCCAATGACTGAGCCACCCAGGTGCCCCAGAAAAAAAATATTTTAATCAATGATCTAATCTTCACATGAAGAAACTAGAAAAAGAAAAACAAGTTAAAGCCAAAGCAGGAGGGGGGAAAAAAGAAATTACAAAGAAAACAAAAGGAATCAACAGAAAACAGAAAAACAACAGGGAAAACAATGAATCAAAATCTGATTTTTTGAAAGAAGAATGTCAATAAAATTAATAAACCTCCAGCTAGGCTAATTTAAAAAAGAAGAGATTACATAAATTACCAATATCAGAAATAAAAGCAGATCATACAAATCCTAAAGACATTAAAAAGAAAATAAGACAATATTTTAAGCAATAAATATCCTTGATTAAACTGAAAATTTCTTGAAAGATACAAATCACCAACAACTCAAGAAGAAATAAAACAATAGTAAACAGAACTGGTTACCAGTAAACTGGTAACTAAAAGCCTTCCCACAAAGTAAACTATAGGCCCATATGGTTTCACTGGTGAATTCTATCCAACATTTAAGGAAAAAAATAGTATAATCCTAAATTCTTCAAGCAAATAGAAAATACAAATTTCAACTCATTTTGTGAGAACATTAATGTATCTGACAAAAGACATATTCAGAATATATAAAGAACTCTATAACTCAGTAAGACAAAATATGGACAAAAAATCTGAATATTTCATAATGAAGATGTATAAATGAACAATAAGCACAAGAAGCTCAAAATCGTTATGTGAAATGCAAATTAACACTGCAATGAGTTACATCTACACAACCATATGAATAGCTAAAATTTAAAAGACTAATAATACTAAGTGTTGGCAAGGACAAGGAGAAATTGGAACACATATACATTGCCAGAGTGAAATAAAGTGATCAAGCACCTCAGAAAACAGTTTGGCTGTTTCTTATGAAGTATACACTTAACCATATGACACAGCAATTCCACTTCTAGTTATCTATCCACGATAAATGAAAACCTATGTCCCACATAAAGACATGTACATAGCAGCTTTAACCACACTAATCAAAAACTGGAAACAACTCAAATTCCCAAGAGATAAACGGCTGAACAACTTCTGGTATATCCTTATAAAGGTCTATCGTGTCACAATAAAAAGGAACGAGTTACTGACACACAAAACATGGATGAATCTCAAAAACACTGTTCTATGAAAGAAGCCTTACACAAAAGAGTACATACTGTACAATTTCAGTTATATGAAACTCTAGAAAAGACAATTCTAATCTATAATGACAGAAAGAAAATTACTGCTTGTCTGAGGCTGAGCCTGGGGAGAAATGGCTGAGACGGCACAATGGAACTTTTAAGAGTGATGGAAATGTTGTCTATCTTAATTTTAATGGTGGTTATTCAAGTGTATGTTTGCCCATCTCATCAAAATATACAACTAAAATGGATGCATTGTACTGTGTGCTAATTATACCTCAACGAAGCTGATTTAGAAAAAACTCTTACCATGGACTACAAAGCCTCATGTGATCAGGGACCTAGCTTCCTCTCACCATCACCTACTGCTCTCCCCTCTTCTGTGCTCCCTAATCTTTCCAGCTCTCTGGGCATTTGCAGATACTCTTCCGTACTTTAATTAAATTCTATTCCTCTGTCAGGCCTTAGGTCAAAGGGCTGTCTCTGGGGAATTTTCCCAGATCCCCTATAATTTGGTCCCCTTATTCCATGCTCTCTTCACTCCTGTGAGTGGAAAATGAAGTGAAAATGCTATTTGGCCCTGAATGAACATTAATTAGTGTAAGTCATACTTTCATACATCCCTTAGCCTACAGATAAACTCCTGCTATATTTGAGAGCAGGAAAACTGACGTTTAATTTGGGTAGAGGGAATCCCATCTGGCTTGTTATTATCCCCCTGGAATCTGATCTAATCCTGTTTGAGTAAAGGACTAGTTCTGGGGTTATTCAACAAATCCAGTCATCCCAGAATCCTTTGTACTAGGAATGGTCTGGACCCAGAGTTTCCTAGGTGACCTTGAACTGCGTTAGATGCTCACCTAATTCCTTCTTTCTGCCAATATTGTCTAGTCTAAGACTAACATCTCCAAATTATTATCAATAGCCGCAAACCAACCCAGTCTCTGAAATACTGAAAGAAACTATCTTAGCCTTACAGCAGCATAGTGTGACTTCCAGTAAGGAGTTATAGTTTCAGCTCTTGCAATAATTATCCATATAAATTTTAACAATTCATTTAACTTCTCTAGATTTTAATTTTTTTCCTTTTCATTATTTCTACTCAGGGCAGGTATGCCTTCAGTCTCCATAGCCTTCCACACTTTTTCTTGAACACAGATTATACCATTAAAGTTAGAAACCATCTTCTTCATATTTGATATTCATTTAAATCAGTCTCACAGTGCACTTGTGATGAGCTCCAGATGTTGTATGCAAGTGCTGAATCACTATCCTGTACACCTGGAACTAATATTACACTGTATGTTCAGGAATTTAAGTAAAAACTTAAAAAAAAAAATACCTGCATGGTCATAATATATAATTATCCATTTTATAAATCGCTGAATCTTGTTTGCAAATATTTTGTTTAGGTATCTACATCTGAGTTCATGTGAGAGAGCTTACTGTGGCTTTTCCATTTTGGTTTGTCAGGTTTTTGGGGCAATTTATTTTCTGGCCTGATAAAATGTGTTCAGACAGTATTCCTTCCTTCTCTATTCTCAGGGAAAGCCTGTGTAGCTTGGTGTGTGCATGTATGTTCACATGTTTGTGTGTCTGCATGTGGGTGTTTGTGTGTGTATTTCATAAGTGTGTAGATGTTTGGAGGCATTCAGACTGAATTCACTTCGTAGGAAAAATTTTAATTGCATATTCAACATATTTTATACATATGGCAATTCAGATTTTCTATTTATTCCTATGTACATCATTTTGATAAACTGTATTTTTAAGGATTTTGTCCATTTCACTTACACTTTCTAATATTGTGGCATAAAATTGTTCACAATAAAAAGAATTAACATAAAAAATAAATCAGTCTCACATTTAGTAGAGGTGAATATTATAAGTAAATCTGATTTAATTTTAATTCACATGAAATGACCTGGTACAGTATTTTTAATGTTTCATTACTTGCTACTCAGTCACTCAACATCAGTAGTTTTTAAAACATGAAAATACATTTAATTATAAAAACCTACTCTAATATATATATTCTTGAAATGTATCTAAGTATATAAATCTTAGTACTCTTGTTTACCTTGCCATATATATATGTGTGTGTGTGTGTGTGTATAGATATAGATATACAGATATGGGAAAATATAGAGAGAGATAGATGTGGGAAGAAGGTAACTTTTCATCAGGTCTCAAGGAGGAAGAACTGACATCATAATTTATTAATGGTCACTGGGAAGAATGATGACCACTTTCTATACAGAGCCTTTATTTGCTCTTACACAACTCTGCATAATCCTTCGGATCAAAATGACAAGTGAATTCTTTGATAGAACAATTAAGCTACCAAAAAAGCAAAGAAAAGAAGGGAAGGAGGGAGGGAGGAAAATATTCCATAATAAAATATGAAAAGAGGGTGCCTGGGTGGCTCAGTTGGTTAAGCGACTGCCTTCGGCTCAGGTCATGATCCTGGAGTCCCGGGATCGAGTCCCACATCGGGCTCCCTGCTCAGCAGGGGGTCTGCTTCTCCCTCTGCCCTCTTCCCTCTCGTGCTCTCTGTCTCTCATTCTCTCTCTCTCAAATAAATAAATAAAATCTTT
>NW_028013326.1:0-788 GCF_054177405.1 Leptonychotes weddellii
CTTCTGGGTGTGGGGCGGGCTGCTTTCCGAGTGGCCAAGGTTAAAGCAGTGCACAATGACCCATCCACTGATGCTTTCTTCAGGCTATTTTGTCTCCTGCCCAGGCTCAGCACCTTTCTGTGTGACTTCTGACAATTCTTTAACCTTTCTGAGTCTCAGTGTCCTCATCCACAAAATCAGGGGAGTAGGCCTGTCTCAGCATTTTCCAAAATGTTTTCTGTGGGATCCTGGTTTGGGAGGAGGCTACAGATGTCACGTGAACAGAGTTATGCGATCAGGTAAGTGTGGGCAAGATAAAGACTCTTCTTTACTCTCAGACTTCTCTTCAGGCAATTTGAATCTTCAAGAGGGGGCTGTGACATTCTAAACATTCTAAAGTTTCCTTACCACCATAATATCCCCTTAGACATGACAGGTGATGTAGCATAGTCTAGTGGGGGAAGGACACAGACTTGGGAGCCAGATTTACCTGAGGATAAGCCCCACCTTTGCCACCTACTAGTTGTATTAGTTATTGACTGCTGTGTAACGTATTCCCACACACCTAGTGGCTGAAAATGACACAGATTTATTATCTCACAGCATCTGCGGGTCAGGAACCTGGGATGAGAGCTCAGCTGGGTCATTGCTTCAGCGTCTTTCGCAAGGCTGCAGTCAAGGTGTTGGCCAGGGTTGGGGTCTCAGCTGAAGTCTCTGCTGGGGAAGGATGGGATTCCAAGCCCTTGTGGTTGTTGACAGGATGGAGTTCCCCGTGGGCTGTTGGCTGGAGGTTGCCCTCAGTTTCTTGC
>NW_028013327.1:0-788 GCF_054177405.1 Leptonychotes weddellii
ATGCCAAGTACCTGCCCCACAGTGCAGGGCGATATGCGGCCAAGCGCTTCCGTAAGGCACAGTGCCCCATTGTCGAGCGTCTCACCAACTCAATGATGATGCATGGCCGTAACAATGGCAAGAAGCTCATGACCGTGCGCATTGTCAAGCATGCCTTCGAGATCATCCATCTGCTCACTGGTGAGGTAGGACTGTGAGACCTGATGAGGCTGAACGCCCTTAGTACACCCTAAAGCCAACAGCTGCCCCATGGCGTGCATGCCAGGGTCCACCAGGTTTTAGGGGTGAGGAGATAGGGGAGGGATGTGGACTGGATGTCAGGTTCATGGCTGCCTTCTCCTAGAACCCCCTGCAGGTCCTGGTGAATGCAATTATTAACAGCGGTCCCCGGGAGGACTCAACCCGCATTGGGCGAGCCGGAACAGTGAGGCGTCAGGCTGTCGACGTGTCCCCCCTGCGCCGTGTGAATCAGGTGGGCTTGGGGCAGAAATTGGCAGGTGGGAAGGTTTGTCCTGCCTGTGTGTTTTACCTGGAGTGTCCTTTCCTCCAGGAAGCCTTCCTGCATTTCCATCACATTCAGGGCAGATACTAGTTCTGGCCCCGCTCTTGAGCAACATTTGCCTGAGGCACAGTTTCATTTGAGTATATTTTTACATACTGTGTGTGGGTGTGTATTTTTTTTTTTCCCACAGACCATTTGAGAATAAGTTGCGGGCTTTCTAACCATTTCCCCCTTAACATTTTAGTGGGTGTCTCCTAAGAACAAGGATACTCTGTCCCCACCATCA
>NW_028013328.1:0-788 GCF_054177405.1 Leptonychotes weddellii
ATCTCTTAACAGACTGAAGGATTTTATATGCAGAAAAACCTAACGATTCTGTGCCCCTCCTCCAAAAAAACTATTAGCGGTAGTATATGCATCGAAGTCACAGGATACAAAATCAAAATGCAAATATCAGTTGCATTTCCATACATTACTGATGAACAATAAAAGTGATCCTTACAAGGTACCCCCAATTTTTTTAATACTTTGTTTGAGAGAGCGAGCACAAGCAGGGAAAAGAGTGAGAAACAGGGTTCCTGCAAGCAGGGAGCCCGATGTGGGACTCAATCCCAGGACCCTGAGGTCATGACCTGAGCCAAAGGCAGAGGCTTAATCAACTGAGCCACCCAGGTGCCCCAAGACATACAAAAATTAACTCAAAGTAGATCAAGACCTAAATATAAAGAGTTAAAGCATGAAACTCTTATAAGAAAATACTGGAGAAAATCTTCACAACATTGGATTTGGCAATCATTTCTTGGATATGACATCAAAAGGAAAAGACAACAAAATAAAAAATGGATAAATCTGACTTCAAAGTTAAAAACTATTTTGCATCAAAAAACACTATCAGGAAAGTGTAAAGATAATGCAAATGGGAGAAACTATTTGCAAATCTTCTATCTAATGAGGAATTAATGTCCAGAATACAGGAAAAAGTACAAGAATCCAATTAAAAAAAAAAAAACGGGCACAAGACTTGAACAGACATTTCTTCACAGATATAAAAATGGGGTGCCTGGGTGGCTCAGTTGTTAAGCGTCTGCCTTTGGCTCAGGTCATGGGGCAGGGTC
>NW_028013329.1:0-788 GCF_054177405.1 Leptonychotes weddellii
ATGCACAGTGAAGGAAACAATCAACAAAACTAAAAGGCAACCTATGAAGTGAGAGAAGATATTTGCAAATGATATATCTGATAAAGGGTTAGTATCTAAAATATATAAAGAACTTCTAAAACTCAACACCCCCTAAAACAAACAACCCAGTTAAAAAATGGGCAGAAGATATGAACATTTTTCCAAAGAAGACATACAACAGACACATGAAAAGATGCTCACCATCACTCACCATCAGGTAAATACATATCAAAACTACAATGAGATATACCATCTCACACCTGTCAAAATGGCTAAAATCAACAACACAAGAAACAATGGGTATTGGTGAGGATGTGGAGAAATGCAAACCGGTTCAGTCACTCTGGAAAACAGTATGGAGGTTCCTCAAAAAGTTAAAAATAGAACTATCCTACAATCCAGCAATTGCACTGCTAGGGATTTACCCAAAGTATACAAAAATACTAACACAGTGATTTTTGTTCACAATAAAAGTTCATTGTTTTCTAACAATTGAGATGTTTTGTTAACACTAGGATCTATCATTTTTAGAAAATTATAGCTCTGTTCTGTGTTACAGTATGTCCAAATATTCTGCTCAATACTATATTACTGCTTTTCCAAGCCACATATTAAATACATTAAGATGAGATTTTGAGAATGTCAGTACTACTTCCACATTATGTGGTATTGATGGCTATTGTCTTATAACACAGTCCATATCATCTTAAAAAGACACATAGAATCATAAGGATTTATTTTTATTTTCTTTTTAATAGTAACTGTAG
>NW_028013330.1:0-788 GCF_054177405.1 Leptonychotes weddellii
TGCATAGAATTACAACACATTTTGGGGATCTCTGAATGGATTTTTCTATCATACTAGGAATATGTCTTATCAAAATGCATGAGATACTTAAAACCATAATATTGTCTCCCCAGGACAGTAATGGATATGTACTAGCTTTTTACTCACAAGTTCCCCTATGGCTTCAATGACAGCAAACACTGTGATCTCATACCCAACATGTTACAGTACAGTTGGTTACACCAGAATGATCTTGATTGGCTTAGACACAGGTCCTACATATTATAGTCTCCTAGGATGAGGCAAGGCTGAAGTGGCAACCCATTGACTGTTAGGACTTTTACCAGTCTCTTTCAGAGGATGACACTTCCTTGATCTTACCCCAACCTCTTTGGAATCTACCAAATCCCCCAAAGACAGACTACGTGGGCTTTATGGTTTTAGGAGGCAACTCTTCAGAGTAAATGGCTGCTTCTATGCAGCAGGATTTAGCTATTCAAAGATATTTATTGAACACCTTGGTCAACAAACACTCCTTTCTGCACAACCTGCATCCCTACTAGAGGCTGTCTGAAAACTGGTGTCAGAATTAGCCCTGCTTTTTCTCGGGGTCAGCAGAATGAGTTTCTTCCTTTTCCTTGCTCAGTCTCTGTTCCATATGGAGATGTTTAGTAGGCAAGTAATTTCAGCTGCAGAATAGAAGGAACAGGGAAAGCTGAGGTTAGCCAAAATGGGGGTTGGGGGGAGAAGGGCATGTGTATTTATTGCTCTATGGTGTTCTTGGTCTATCAGTGTTCTGTGAGTGTAGG
>NW_028013331.1:0-788 GCF_054177405.1 Leptonychotes weddellii
CTGTGTGGATGAAACATTTTGACTCGATAAATCATAGTTAGCTGCTGATTTGAGTCATTCTTCTTCAGTGTAAATCATAATTGCTTCAGGACCTTCGGGCTCCATCTTTGAATTCAGCCTTCAGGAGGATAATTGGATATGATTTTTTGGCGATGGGTGCTTCCCTGTCTTGGACTCTCTGTCCGGCTTAACTCCGTCCTCACCTCTGTCCACATTCAGAGGCCCATCTGTGTTTTAAAAATCATTGATTGAAACGAACTTCACAAAACACAAAATTAACCATTTTAAAGTGAACAATTCAGTGATATTTAGTACATGTTCCCTGTTGTGCAAACACCACTTCTGTCTGATTGTAAAACATTCCCTCACCCCCAAGGAAAGCTCCACACCCATTGAGCAATTTCTTCGTGCTTCCCTCCCACTCCAGTCTCTGGAAACCACCAGTATACATTGTCTTTGGATTTGCCTATCCTGGATATTTTATATAAATAGAAACAGACATTATTTGTCCTTTTAGTGGCCAGCTTTTATCACCTAGCATAATGACCTAGAGGTTCACCCACATTTTAGCATGCATCAGTACGTCCGTAATTCTAAAGTTTCCTTTCTATAACTTTTGTCATTGTCTCCGGTGCTATCACTTTAAAAGAAAACGAAGTGGACTCCACCATGTGGTCTCCCACCTGCCCCACCTTCCTTCCCTGCGAAGACCCAGGGCAGCTGCTTGCTCTGGGCTGTCTGCCTAGAGATTCCAGCTCCAGGAAA
Source organism: Leptonychotes weddellii (assembly GCF_054177405.1). NCBI lineage: Eukaryota > Metazoa > Chordata > Mammalia > Carnivora > Phocidae > Leptonychotes > Leptonychotes weddellii. The sequence goes on from NW_028013331.1 coordinate 766, forward strand.
AGTCCAGTGCAAACATTGTTCCT
>NW_028013332.1:0-788 GCF_054177405.1 Leptonychotes weddellii
CCTGTATTCCTGACTCCTACTGGAGCCGCCCTTCACAGTTTGCACCTGTATTCCTGACTCCTACTGGAGCCGCCCTTCACAGTTTGCACCTGTATTCCTGACTCCTACTGGAGCCACCCTTCACAGTTTGCACCTGTATTCCTAACTCCTATTGGAGCCACACTTTCCAGTTCGCCAGGAGCCTTCACAGCCTTTACTCTTCCAATGCCCACAACACTGCTGTGAACAACTTGGTGGCATTTCTATTTTCTGTCTCAGGAGACAGAGGACTAGCCCCAGGTCGAACAGTGAGTCAAAATTACAGCCAGGATCCTGTTCCCAGGTCTTCTGACCCCAGATCCTGGACTTTACTCGGCACCACCCTGGCAAACCAGGTATGAAGGGAAGGGTCTGTCCCAGAACACCAGCCATGGGATATTTTGTCCCTTCATTAAAGAATGCGTCATGGGTACAACAGTAGTTTAATCAAAGAGACAGAACCGCATGTGTGTATGTTGTGTGTATGGTGCCCATGCCCATGGGGGGCTTTATATTAAGCTGCGAAACTTGGCTAACAGATTTTCCTGTTTCTCTTCCAGAAGGATAGCCATGGTCCTTATCTCAGGGAAGTCAGTCCTACAGTGGTGGGCACCCTAGTGCTCTCACCAATGCTAGGTTTGTGAGCAATTGAGCTATTAGGGTAGGAAAGCACAGGCCTTGCCATTGATAATAGGATTAATAAGGAGAAGCCATTGTCCGAGTGGGTCCTTTGCTAGTCTAGCCTATGAGAGAGAAAGGAATGCTTCAAA
>NW_028013333.1:0-788 GCF_054177405.1 Leptonychotes weddellii
AGCATCATTCCTAAACACAGGGCTCCCTTTCCTCCCTGAAACCCCTCTGGGCTTCAGGGAACTTGAATTTTTAAACAGGCCTTTGGCCCTAGAGTGGACAGAGTCATGTCCTTTGTTATCATATTCACTTTTATGCAATTCCCCAAACCACCATATCAGAAAGTATTCTTGTTAGCTTCTGCTATGGACTGAGCTGTGTCCCCCCAAAGTCCACATGGTGGAACCCTAACCACCAACATCACTGTATTTGGAGACAGGGCCTTTAAAGAGGTAATTAAGGTTAAATAGGTTCATAAGGGTGGGGTCCTAATCCGACAGGACTGGTGTCCTTTGCAGAAGAGGAAGACACAGCAGAGCTCCCCCTCCCGCCCCTGCACCACCCCTGCACCGCACACAGAGGACAAGTGGGGACCGGCAAGGAAGGAGCCCTCACCAGCCGTCCACCCTGATCATGGACTTGCAGAACCGCGAGGAACAAACGTCTGCCGTTGAAGCCGCCGGTCTGTGTTGTGTTGTGTGGCCGCCCGCGTGGATTCTCCCAGCTTCCTCTCACAGGCCTGCATGGTGAGATGGCTCGCCCAAAGTCCCCCACACCGGAGAGGACAGAGCGAGGGCCTGAACTAGGACTGGGTCCCACTGCACCCCGTCCTGGAGCCCGGGCCCTGCCCCTAGCAGTCTCCCTGGTGACCCTCCCGCCTGAGTTCTGGTCACAGCTTCTCCCCTGCAAACCCGCCCCACACTCCCTGTCGCTGCCCCTCCTTCCCAGAGCCCAGAGCCTTGGTGCTGGC
>NW_028013335.1:0-787 GCF_054177405.1 Leptonychotes weddellii
GTGGTTAGTCTCCTCCGGAGGACTGAATCACAAGTTCATTCTCCTGTGTTCCTCCTCTAGTGTGCCAACCTGCAGTCCGCCATCGCTGATGCTGAGCAGCGCGGGGAGATGGCCCTCAAGGATGCCAAGAACAAGCTGGCTGAGATGGAGGACGCCCTGCAGAAGGCCAAGCAGGACATGGCCCGGCTGCTGAAGGAGTACCAGGAGCTGATGAATGTCAAACTGGCCCTGGATGTGGAGATCGCCACCTACAGGAAGCTGCTGGAGGGCGAGGAGTGCAGGTGGGAACTCACACACAAGCCCCTCAAACATCTTGGATCCACGTTCAGGATGTCAGGCCATGAGGCACCCTAGTTATGGCCATAATGGCTGCTCTCAGAGAACCATTTCAAAGGCAGCTTCCCCATGGGCTCTCCTCACATCGACGCTTCCCACTCTGGTCCACTGGTAGCTCTCTGAGGTCTCATGCTCCCTGTGTTTTCTCCCTTCCTAGGCTGAGTGGGGAAGGCGTTGGACAAGTCAACATCTGTAAGTACCTTTGCTCGCCTCCCTCCCTTGCCCTTGTGCTCTTCTGACTGGACTGAGGCTGGCAGAGTGAGCTCACCGTGTCCTTGTGTCTTTGTCCCTGTCCCCTTCACAGCTGTGGTGCAGTCCACCATGTCTGGTGGCCATAGCAGCACCAGCGCTGTGGGCGGTGGCTCAGGCCTGGGCGGAGGCAGCGGCTACTCCTACGGCAGCGGCCACAGCCTTGGAGCCGGCTTCAGTTCCGGCAGTGGCAGAGGCATGG
>NW_028013336.1:0-11594 GCF_054177405.1 Leptonychotes weddellii
TTTTTTTTTTTTTAATTAAGTTCACAGTTGAGAATATCTGAATGTTATAGAAAAGTGTGTCTATACTTCTTATGAATAATGTGTCAATATTTGGGGTTTTATTTTTGTTTTTGTTCCACTATTCTTATAGTTGATGCAAAGGAGTGATGTTAATAATTTGTAACACTTAGTCTGCCCCGTAATTGATTACTTTATTAGCCTCCTAGCAAAGATGATTAACTGATTTCCAAATAAAATTGGTTTGTTTTTTGTTTTTTGTTTTTAGAGAAAGATAGAGAGAGCGCATGAGTGGAGGGTAGGGGCAGAGGAAGAGAGAGAATCTTAAGCATGCGCCACACTCAGTGTGGAGCCCCATACGGGGCTTGATCTCACAACCCTGAGATCATGACCTGAACTAAAATCAAGGGCCAGCTGCTTAACCAACTGAGCCACCCAGGAGCCCTAAAATTGTTTTTTAGATAACAATACTGTGCCAATAGAGAAAAACAGTTTTAGCCTTCAGCTGTGGTTTATTATTATACTTTAACATATAGAGTGATTGAAAAATGTAGATTCTTAACTTGGAAATGGTAATTGTTGGCTTTTAGTGTGTTTTATCCAAAAACGTTTTGTAGAAACTAATACAATGATCATGTGCAATTTCAAAGTCCCAGTGACTAGCAGGGGGCAAGTTTCCTCTTGTTTCAGTTCTCAGTGATAGAGTCTTTCCTTTTATCATGATGGCAAATTTAACTTGATTTGGGGACAAATGAGTAAAATAGACTTTCTTTGCATTTGGGCTAAGTCAGTCAAGCAAACCTTATGGGGCATAGATAGAGTTGAAGCACGTTATTGGCATTCCTACTGGGGATTGGAACAAAGCATCTTATGGAAATAATGTGTTAATTTGCTTCACTTTACTATTGTTTTCTGTACATATATTTCCATCAAGAACTTCTCATGTATCTGTAACTATGAGTTGCATGATGTTTATGAACATGGAATCTAGAGCTCTTCTGTCTGGTACCAAATATTGAGTCTATCGCTTAACGTCATTCTTGTGATTTTATACCTTTTACCTCTGTTTTGTTTTGTTTTTCATTACAAAAGGACATAAAAATAGAACAAAGTCATGGGTTCTCATGAGGTGGAGAAAAAAGTTATACAGTGCTATAAAGGTATTTAAAATAATAATTATTACCGTGGTGGGCAGTCGTAGGGTTGACAGTTCTCCAAAGATTCAAATATCCCTGAGGCTTTCGTTCCAGACCACCTTATAACAGCTTCATCTCCACAGCATTCTAGTATGATGTTGAGGCAATTCTTTAAGACTGGGCTGGCATTCAAGTTCTGGTGCTTTCCCTGCACAATTCAGATCCCATTCTATTTCATCACAGTGGTTTCTCCTTGCCACAACTTTGGAATCTGCCTTTGTTTTTCCTACTTGTGTACTCTCTGTCATTGTTCCTTTGCATTCTACATAATACCAGAATAGTTTAGTTCTCTAAATGCACAGCGGAGAGAATTTAGAAAAACCTAATATCTTGCTGGAATGTTCTAGTCTATTAGAATATATCTCCTTCAGTAATTATTTACTTATTTTTATTCAGAGATGAAGTATCAAATGTTCTGAGATTAGAGAAGCACTTCTCCATATGGATTTCTACATTTAAAACTGCCAGCAATCTGGGCGCCCGAGTGGCTCAGTCGGTTAAGGGTCTGCCTTCAGCTCAGGTCATGATTCCAGAGTCCCCAGATTGAGCCCCACATCGGGCTCCCTGCTTAGTGCGGAGTCTGCTTCTCCCTCTCCCTCTGCTTCACCCCCAGCTTGCACTCTTTCTCTCTCAAATAAATAAATAAAATCTTAAAAAAAAAACCCACCAGTACTCCTTTCCCTAAAAAAATAGTAGAAAAATAACTAAAATTTCATTTTTGATAACAGAAATTTAATATATGCAAGACATAAATAATTTACTCTCCACTCTGCTTGATTTGTCCACATAGTCTTAACATGAATCTTTGAGTAAGGTGATATTTTTTTATTGTCTATATTTGCCAAAAATTATGTTTTAGCACATTTTACCATACGGAAGATAATTCTTGTCAGCATTAATATAAGCATTTTGAAATGCTGTCTAAATATTATATTTCAGCTCTGATTAATTCTTCAGCTTTTAAGAGTTCACATAAATATTCAAGTGTTACTAAATTGTATTTAAATATCAATGAAAGATAATAGAAATGATTCTGAGTTATCATAAGGTATATTGTACAATGAAAAAATAAAGCTATTATTTTGATGGTGACATATTAAAATAATTTCCATATATAAACTTTCAATAGAAAAACATATAGGGAACAAAATAATTTCAGAAATAGAATTTTGATTGTTATGTTTAGAATATGCTCAATTTAAAACCAATAAAATAAACAACATATTATAGAATCAGAAAAAAACAGACATACACTTTTAAGGCATTATTTGGGCCAGGGGGTTGTATAGTATCATGATCAATTATTCTCCATCTAATTTTCAAAGATTTTCAAAGGAGAATATTGTGCTTTAGAAGTCAGCTTCAATGGGCAATTCTAGTTAAATAGGCATTCTTTATAACCAATCATATAAACCATATAAACTTGATAAAATGTAAATCCTTGAAGAAAATAAGGAACTTAGTGCACACACACTATTTTATACACACAAGCACAACGAATGAACTTACTGGCTCATCAAACTTTCCTGTTTTTGAGATAACAAGACCACCAAACCATTCTGGGACTATGAGCAACACATAGCACACAAAGTAACTAAAATGAATTCTTTACCCTTATGTATCCAAAGTATGATGAATTGTTTATTTGCTCATATATGTTCTCTTAAGTTCAAAGAAAAAATGTTATCATGATACTCAGTAAGCTTAATTTGGGAAATTCACCATCATTTCACCATCATTCTATCCTTGGCAACTTATATAAATGTTTTACATATTTCTAGAATAGTGCATTAGGCATCCTCAAAATAAATGCATTGCCTAAATCCAAGCTGAGAAAAGCATCAAAATTAATTTACAATATGAAATTGCAAAGGGAGCAATTGTGGTTCCAGAAGACAATTTAACTCCCCACTAGAATATATTGTTCATTATCACAAGACTACACTTTTCCAGAACTCCTATTACTATTGAAGATCTCATACAATGAAAGAGGCGTTCTATTTAAAAATAATGATAATAAGCCATTTTTTTTCTTTTGAAATAACAACCTATTTCAACAAAGTTGACTCCTGGAAAAGAAGTAAGTTGAAAATATAGCAAATACACAAAATTTTTTCTGAAAGAATAGAACCAATGAATCAAATACTGTTTTCTCTTTTCTCTTCCTTTTTTATACCTTTACCAAAAGTAAGCTTGAAAAAAGAAATAGAAGCATTTTTCATGATTACCCTCCCACTCTTGATATTATCCTAGGTTACTGATGATAAGGCCAGATACTCTAACTCTGGCTCATTGTTTAGAAAGAGAAAGGAAAGGATCTTAAAGCATTTTATTAGTGGAGAGAATGATGCAATTTCTTCTCTAGTATATTCTTTAATTTAAATTTCATTCCTTAAAAAGCCCACAAATACCCTGTAGTAAAATATAGATAGTGATAAAAAGTACAAAATGAAGGAAAGCTACACTTTTGGAAGAATTCAAGCGTTGTACTAATGTGCCCAGAGGTTTTTATATAGGCAGCCAACTGTTTATGTGCCAACAGAGAGAATTCACTTGTCAATCAACACTCACAGGCCTGTGATTTTCCTTTTCACCTCAGTAAATCTTTCATGTCAGGCTATCAAATATTATTTTTAGGACCATACCAAATGTAATCAACTCTTTTTCTAATCAAAATGTTCTTTGTGCACACCTCAATACATAGGCTCTAATAATTCACTGATGAGGAAATATCCTGCTTCAATTAACAAATTCTTTCCTTCTCCATATCTGATCATGTTGTTTTCTTGTTCTTTTTGTGCTCTCCCTTCCTTCCTTTCTTCCTTCCTCTCACTCTTCCTTTCTTCTGTCTTATCTTTGCTTCTTCATTTTTCTCAAACCTTCTAGAACATAATTTTTCCTTATGCATACTGAACATTGACATGAAAACAAGGCCCCTTATAGTCTTGAGAGTAACCTGCATCTAGAATTTCTCCTTTCTACCTTAGGGTGTTCTAATCTAGTCTGTGGGACAGAAACATTTCCTTGTTGTATTTCTTTGGCTTGTGTAGCTGCAACAGGAGAGAAATCTGTTCTGAGGCCAAAGGCAGCTTTTTGCTCTTAAGGGCAGTCCCTCACAGAAACAAGTTAAGGTTACTTCAGCATCATCTTTCAGTGACAAGCAAACATATTCTACAAACATCTGCTAAATACTAACTCACAAATTTAGTGGTCAGAAAGCAAGGAATCATTTTTTCTTATGGGACATTATACCTTCCATAAAAGAAGGATTCAAAGGATTAGTAATAATCTCTGTTCTGCCCAAAAGAGTAATGGATGAGAAAAAATACAGAAATTACATAATCTAATGTTTTTCCCAAGGAGTAAAAAGCATTAAAAAGTACAAAGGAAGCAATATAGTTTATTGGCCCACAATGTAATTTACCCCCCAAATTCCTGAAGCTCTCAGAAAGTATATCAATTGCCATGGGCCAAATAGAAAATGACACACTCAGAACTGGAATTCAGATCTTTTGATTTCTGTTCCAAAATACATTCAGCAATACTATATTATGCCCTTTGTTATATCCATCATCAAAATATTCCCAGGGTCAAAGAAAAAATTACACCAGACCAAATTAAACAGGCAAAGAAGACTCTCTTCTTCAAGGCTGTTACCATAGGCAGAAAGGCCAGAAGGAAGTCTCAGCTCAATTCTGTGGAAATGAGAGGCAGTAAGTGTTTAAGAAATCAGGGGCGATGGTAAGCCCTTTGTGTTAGCTAATTGGTTTTACAACCTGGAGCAGGTGCTGGCAGAGGTCAGGCTCCTACCAGCCCACAGAGACTGGGAGATGGGGGAATTCTTTCCCTTGATTTACATTTCAGAGAGAAAGACAACCCTGGGATGTCAAACTAGCAAGAGGCTTAAAAATTTTTCATCTCAGATGTGCACTGAGAGAATGTACAATTAGGAGTTTTCTACAGTAAATTATCCAAGAAAAGGGAGATTGAAGGCCCGAAGTCAGGAGGACTTAGTCCAGCTAAGAGGACACTTCCCATCATCTTTGTCATTAGTCATAGTTGGGAATAACAATATGGCTGTATTAAAAACAGTAACTCAAATTTATTCACCTATTTCACTCATCCGCGCATTTCTGTATATCAAGTTCCCCTCAATACAGCCAATTTGCAAGTGTTTTTTGTTTGTTTGTTTTTTAAATAATTTCTAAATTTGTCTTAGTCCATTCAGACTGCTATAACAAAATGGCACAAACTCAGTAGCTTATAAACAGAAATTCATTTCTCCAATTCTGGAGGCTGGAAGTCCAAGATCAGGGTGTCAGCATGGCCAGTTTCTGTGAAGGCCTTCTTCTGGGTTGCAGACTACTAACTTCTCACTGGGTCCTCACAGGGTGGCAGGGATGAGGGAGATCTCTAGGGTCTCTCTTATACAAACACTGATTCCATTCATGAAGGCTCCGTGCTCACGACCTAAGTATGTTCCAAAGGCCCAGCTCTGAAAACCATCACATTGGGCATTCGAATCTCAGCATGTGAACTTGAGGTGGGGGGGGAGGGGGACAACACACACAAGCATTCGGACCATAGCACCGCCCTGTAAGTGCACAGATGTTCCTAAGTATCCTTTCGGGTCTTTCCACTCCAAAATCATCCATCTCCCCACATGGTGCTGCCTGTCTGCTGAACTCCCGCTATTGCCCTTCACAAGAGTGTCAACTCCTTCCCCACAGGGTTGTCTCCTAGTGGCACCACCTCATTGTGAACCCTGAAGCTTGCAAGTAGCCTCATGTCCCCATCAACCTTTAATTTGCTGGACTCACACCTTTTTGCCAGCCCCATGTCATGCGACATTGCCAATACCCATATGGTTCAGCCTCTCCTCTTAAAAGAAAATGTCCTGAAGCATCTATAGGATTGAGAAATAAAAAGTAAATTTACCATCAACAAGTTTTCCAGGAAAAGTCCTAAAGGGGTGGGCTTCCAAAAACTAAAGCTTATTCAAGTTGTTTACATTTTAAAATTCGCTGAGACCGATATTTACTCTGAATTTTACATTCTGCCTTGTGATTATGGAACGTTATCATCATGATGCAGCTATAGGGACTACCATCTGGTAGAGTAATTTTAGTCCCTCTAATAATTATAATTGCTACCACATATTGCTCATTTACTCTGGGTGAGGCCCTATATCAAGGGCTTTCCATGCATCATGTTAATGACAGTGTTTATAAGAAAGAAATACTTATAGCATTTATGGGAAAGTGAGACTCAACTGAGTGGAAAGAAAACAGTGATGGGCTGGGAAGGAGCTCGATCGCTGCTGTGTGGTTGTGGTTGTGGTGTTTCTCTCCATGACACAGCACTGTTTCTTTTTTGTTGTTTTCCTATCTTCCTGAAGACTTTGGAATCCTGACTCTGTTACAGAAAAATTAGAACCATGGCATATGCATCAAAATGTACACTGTTGATTTTATATATCTGTAGAGATATATCATGGTTGTTCCTTATTTTTTTGTACATTTAAAAAATATTTTATTTTAGGGCGCCTGGGTGGCTCAGTTGGTTAAGCGACTGCCTTCGGCTCAGGTCATGATCCTGGAGTCCCGGGATCGAGTCCCGCATCGGACTCCCTGCTCGGCGGGGAGTCTGCTTCTCCCTCTGACCCTCCCCCCTCTCATGTGCTCTCTCTCTCTCATTCTCTCTGTCCCAAATAAATAAATAAAATCTTTAAAAAAAAATTTTATTTTAGAATAGTTTTAGATTATAAAATCTCTGCAAAAACATTGCAGAGTTTCATATGCCCCTCGCAGATATCCCTATTGTTAAACTTTTACATTACTATGGTACACTTTCTTTCTTTCTTTTTTTTTTTTTTACAATTGATAAACCAATTTTGGTACGTTTGTATTAACTGAAGTTCGTACTTTATTCAGATTTTCCTAGTTTTTAACCTAATGCTCTTTTTCTGTTCCAAAATCCCATCTAAGACAATATATTATAATTAGTTATCATGTCTTCTTCGGATCCTCTTGGTTGTGACAATTTTCAGGCTTTCCTTGTTTCAATGACCTTGTCAGCTTTTAGGAGTACTGGTCAGTTATGTTTTAGAATGTCCCACTATTGAGATTTGTCTGATATTTTTCTCATGATTACACTGGAGTTTTTTTTATTATTATTATTATGTTATGTTAATCACCATACATTATATCATTAGTTTTTGATGTGGTGTTCCATGATTCATTGTTTGCGTATAATACCCAGTGCTCCATGCAGTACGTGCCCTCCTTAATACCCACCACCAGGCTAACCCATCCCCCCATCCCCCTCCCCTCTGGAACCCTCAGTTTGTTTCTCAGAGTCCATAGTCTCTCATGGAGTTTGGGTTTTTGATAGAAAGACCAGACAGAAAGTGCCATTCTCATCACATCAAACCAAGAAGATAAACTATCAACATGATTCATCCCTGTTAATATTGACCTTGATCACCTGAGGTAGTGTTAGCCAGGTTTCTCTACTGGAAAGTTGACCTTCCCTGCATCCCCCTTTCCATACTATGCTCTTTGAAAGGAAGTCATGGTGTGCATATATTTATTTATTTGGTCATTTATTTATTTATTTCAGTTATTTATTTATTTATGACTGATTCTAGAATCCATCAAGGCTCTATTATTTTTCAAGAGGTATTAGATATTCTCTAATGATATTAGAAATCAAAATGTAGGCTTAGAAAGTTGGTTGCTATTAAAGTGCCATTGTTTCTGGCTCTCTCACCTGACAGAGCAAGAAAATATAGATGTGTATATACCATCCCATGTATAAAACATAAACATATATTTCTATAAGAAAATATTCATAGCTTTATTAAGCAAAACATGAGCTCTAACTCAAATCCATTACCCATGTGGATTATTTTAGCCTCTTCCCCTTACATGTATGTACTTCCCACTCTAACAGTGAGAAACTTGGCTCCTACTATTTGCCATCCAATCCAATTCCATGTGCATGAATAACATTACCAGTTAGACTTTGTTAACCAGTACGGTCTTAGGAAACAACTTTACAAACTAGAGTAAGGTGTTAAAGTACAGATTTTTGTTTGTTTTTCCTTTAGTCCTACTGACTTAACTTATTTTAAAGTTACTTAGGGTTAGCAGCTCCCCATCCACCTTCCTTCAGTGAGATGGTTTCATATATTCATAACAGAGTCAGATTATCTTATCACATTTTGCACTCTATCTTGAGATTCTCCTGACATCCTAAATGATTTTTTTTATTTGTCAATATTACATTTCATACTTGGTGATGAAAAGTTCAATGGGTTTTGACAAATGCATACTGTCATGTATCCACAATTACAGTATCATACTGAATAGTTTCACTACCCTAAAAAAATCTCTTAAGCTTTGCCTTTTTATCCTTTCCTCCATCTCTGAAATTCTGATCTATCTTACTGTCTCTGTAGATTTGCCTTTTCCAAAATGTCATGTAACTGGAATCGGACTGTATTCAAGCTTTTCAGACTGGATTCTTCACTTACCAGTGTGCACTTAAGATTCAAACTTAGCTTTTCGTGGCTTGATAGCTCATTTATTTTTATCACTGAATAATATTCCATTGTATGGATGTACTATTGTTTGTTTCTCAATTCACATAATGAAGTGCAACTTGGTTACTTCCAGTGTCATTGAAAAGACTATATCCTTTCTTCATTGAATTGCTTTTGTTCCTTTGTTAAAGATCAGTTGACCATATTGGTGTGGATCTATTTGCAGGCCTTCTATGCTGTCCCATTGATCTATACGGTTATATTTTTGCCCACACTGTATGGCTTGGAATCTCAGAAATTAGGTAGCGTGGGCCTTCCAACTTTGCTCTTTTTTCAGTATTAGGTTGGCTATCCTCACTCTTTGCTTTTGCACATGAACACAGAATCAGTATCTACAAAATAGCTTGCTGTGATTTTGAGTGGATTGTACTAGATCTATAGATCAAGATAGGAAGAGTTGATAATTTTATAATATTGTATCTTCCAATTCATGAACATAGACTATCCCTTCCATTTATTTAGATTTTTTTCTATTTTTCAGATGCACATAGATACTACATATTCTCCTAGTATTTAACATCTATCTATTTCATTTTTGTGTTACTGTAAAGTGTATTTTTAATTTCAAATTTTTCATTGCTGGCATTGGAAAACATTGAATTTGAATGTTAACTTTGTGTCAGGAGTTGAATTGTGTTCCTCCAAAATACCCCCGGTACCGCAGAAAGTGAACTTATTTGGAAACAGGGTCTTTACAGAGTTAATTAAGTTAAAATGAGATTAGGTCTGCCTTAATCCTACATGACTGGTGTCCTTACAAAAAGGAGGAATTTGGTTACACAGTCACCAACAGATGGAAGAAAATAATAACACACACAGAAGACAGCCATATGACTGCCATGATGCCTCCACAAGCCAAGGAAGGCCAACATCAGAAGCCAGAAGAGGCAAGGAGCGATTCTTCCCCAGGCTGTCAGAAGGAGCATGGCTCCACTGACACATTGATTTCAGACTTTTAGCCTCCAGAATTATGGAATAATAAATGTGTGTTGTTTCAAGCCATCCAATGTTTGGTATTTTGTTATGGCAGCCAATACATCTTGCATATTGCAACCATACTATACCTGCTCATCTGTTCCAGAAGATTTTTTTTCAATTCTTTTTGATGTCGTTCATAAACATCATACATACATAAACACCAAAGATAATTGTATTTATTCCTTCCAAAACTACACATTTTCTTTTCTTGTCCAACTGCATTAAGACTTCCCATATGATATTCAATAATTGTAGAGACAGTATTCTTATTTTATTCCTAATCTTAGGGGGTGAGTGTTTGGTTTCTCACTCTTAACCATGATTTCAGCTGTAACTTTTTATATAGAATTTTTTTTTCTCAAGTTGAGGATGTTCCCCTCTATTCCTAGTTTGCTGAGAGTTTTTATTATGAATGGGTGTTGCATTTTACCAACTGCTTTTATTGTGATAATTTATGTGATCATATGATTTGTGTTATTTGATTTAATGATATGATGCATTAACTGATTTTTCAATGTCTAACCAGTTTTGCATACCTGGAATAAATTCCACTTGACCATGGTGTACAATTTTTTATACATCCTTGAAACTGATTTGCTAATACTTTGTTGAGGATTTTTGCAACTGTTTGTGAAAGATACCAGTCTGTGGTTTTCCTATTTTGTAATATCTTTGTCTAGTGTGGTATTAGGGTGATGCTTGCTTCATTGAATAAGTTAGGAAGTACAATCTCAGCTTCTATTTTCTAGAAGAGATCGTGGAAACTTGGTATAATTCCTTCATTAAATATTTGGTACAATTCACTAGTAAATTCATCTAGGCTTGGAACCTTCCTTGTTGGAAGGCTCTTAATTTTTAAATAAATATAGGACTATTCAATTTATGTATTTTGGTCTTTTGTATCTTTGGATATTCCAGGATAATCTTTCCATCTCAAGATTGTTAATTTAACCACATCTACAAAGTATCTTTTTCCACATAAGATAACATATTCACAGGTTTCAGGCATTGGATCTTAGACCTTGTAGGGGAGTCATTATTCTGCCTACCACAGTCTGCCTTCTCTCCTCCAAAAATTTATGTCAGTTTCCCATGCAAAATGTATTTATTCCATCCCAATATCCCCAAAGTCTCCACCCATTAAACTTGTCAACAAACATGTGAACTTAAAAAGAATATATATTTTGCTGGTGTTAGATGGAGTGATCTCTAAATGTCAATTATATTAAGTTGATTGATATTGTTGTTCAGGTCAACTGTATCCTTAATGATTTTCTGCCTATTTGATTTATAAATAGCTGACAGGGGGTATGGAAGTCTTGAACTAGAACACTGCATTTGTCTATTTCTCTTTTCAATTCTATATTTCCCCCATTTATTTTTATATTCATTTTTTTATTATTTTGATGTTTATATGAGTTTCACATACATTTAGGATTGTTATGTCTTCTTGGAAAACTGGCACCTTTATTTATGTAGTGCTCCTCATTATCTATGATAATCCTCCTAGTTCTGAAGTCTGCTTTGTCTGAAATTAGTATTGATATTCAATCTTTCATTTCATTAGTGTTAACATGGCATACCTTTCTCCATTCCTTCACTTTGAACTTGTGCCTTTATATTTAAAAAGTATTTTGTAGACAACAAATGATTGGGTATCATCTTTTTTCTGCACTTTGACGATCTCAGTCTTTTATTTGGTATACTAGATTATCCACATTTAAAGTGGTTATTGATATGGTCAGATAAATATCATATCTGAAACTGCTTTCTATTTCTTGAATTTGTTTTTTGTTTTTTTTCCCCTTTTCTTGAAT
>NW_028013337.1:0-787 GCF_054177405.1 Leptonychotes weddellii
ACCCTGTGCCGTTTTATGGGAGCATTTAGGGCATTCATGTTGAGAGTGGTTATTGAAAGTTATGAATTAATTGTCATCATGTTGCCTGTGAAGACGTTGTTTTTATAGATTGTCCCTGTAAATTTCTGTTGTATATCACTCTTGGGGTCTTTCTCCTGTTATAGAACCCCACTTAATATTTCTTGTAGGGCCGGCTTAGTGGTCACATATTCTTTCAGTTTCTGCTGGTCGTGGAAGCTCTGCATCTCTCCATCCATTCTAAATGACAGCCTTGCTGGATAAAGTTTTCTTGGCTGCATGTTCTACTCATTTAGTACCTGAATATGTCTTGCCAGGCCTTTCTGGCTTGCCAGGTCTCTGTGGATAGGTCTGACGTTATTCTGATATTCTTCCCTCTGTATGTAAGGAATCTCTTCCCCCTAACTGCCCTTAAGATGGTTTCCTTGGTTCTAAGATTTGCGAATTTTACTATTACATTCTGAGGTGTTGGCCTGTTTTACTTGATCTTGGGAGGGGTCCTCTCTGCCTCTAGGACATGAATGTTTGTTTTATTCCACAGATTAGGGAAGTTCTCAGCTATAATTTGTTCAAATATATCTTCTAGTCCTGGGGCGCCTGGGTGGCTCAGTTCGTTAAGTGACTGCCTTCGGCTCAGGTCATGATCCTGGAGTCCCGGGATCGAGTCCCACATCAGGCTCCCTGCTCAGCAGGGAGTCTGCTTCTCCCTCTGACCCTCCTCCCTCTCATGCTCTCTGTCTCTCATTCTCTCTCTCGCAAAAAAAAAAAA
>NW_028013338.1:0-787 GCF_054177405.1 Leptonychotes weddellii
GTGCGGCCGGAGACCGGGGAGACGGGAGTGACTGACTGCTTTTCTCTGGGGGCTCACTGAGGAGCTGGGCCCTGAGTTCTCGGTTCCTCTGGGGCAGAGATTGGGAGGCTGCCATTTTCACTCTTGTCCTCCAAAGCTGTAGAGAAAGCTTGCAGGGAACAAAAGCTCCCAAGGGCAAACCCGAGCAGATTACTTAGCCTGGACCAGCATGGGCGGGGCAATTCTACCTCCGGCAAACACATTTGGGAATGATGGCAACAGGCCCGCCCCCATCAATGAGAATGGCAGAACTCCGGCGCTAGGGGAATACTGCACATAGAATCCATGGCTTTTTTTTACCATGAGTTTTTAGGCTTTCAAAGTTAATATTTTTTAACTGTTTTTTTTTTTAATTTTTCTTTTTCCCTTTTTCAACCAACATCTTATCAATCCCTGTTTTAAAAAACATTTTTATTTTTCATTTTTAGAGTCATATTCTATCCCTTCATAGTAGTTATCCTTATTTTTGGCATATATATATAAGTTGTTCTCTCTTTAAAATTTTGAGATACACTTTCTTCTAACAGATCAAAATATACCCTAAATCTCTAGTGTATACCTTTGTTCTAGTCTCCTGCCTGATCACATTCTCTCCCTTTTTTTAAAAAAATCCTCTTTTTCCTTTTTTCAAACAACTTATCAATTCCTGTTATAAATTTTTTTATAATTTTCATCTTTACAGTCATATTCCATCCCTTCATCATATCAACCCTTATTTTTGTACATATATAAGTTTTTCTTTCTTTAA
>NW_028013339.1:0-787 GCF_054177405.1 Leptonychotes weddellii
AAAAAGTGTGGGTTACAAAACCTTATAACACACAGCTAACATCATATTCATGATAAAACCCTGGAAGCTTTCTCCCTAAGATCAAGAACAAGATAAGAATGTCCAGGGTCGCCTGGGTGGCTCAGTCGGTTAAGCATCTGCCTTCGGCTCAGGTCATGATCCCAGGATCCTGGGATCAAGTCCTGCATCGGGCTCTTTGCTCAGCAGGGAGCCTGCTTCTCCCTCCCCCTGCTTGTGCACTCTCTCTCTCTCCGACAAATAAACAAATAAAAAAAATCTTAATAAAAAAAGATAAGAATGTCCACTTTCCAAGACCTATAAAGAACTTCTCAAATTCAACACCCAAAAAACAGATAATCAAGTCAAAAAATGGGCAGGAGACATGAACAGACACTTATCTGAAGAAGACATACAAATGGCTAATAGACACATGAAAAAATGTTCATCATCATTAGCCATCAGGGACATTCAAATCAAAACCACATTGAGATACCACCTTACGCCAGTTAGAATGGCAAAAATTGACAAGGCAAGAAACAACAAATGTTGGGGAGGCTGTGGAGAAAGGGGAACCCTCTTACACTGTTGGTGGGAATGCAAGTTGGTACAGCCACTTTGGAAAACAGTGTGGAGGTGCCTCAAAAAATTAAAAATAGAGTTACCCTATGACCCAGCAATTGCACTCCTGGGTCTTTCCCCCAAAGACACAGATGTAGTGAAAAGAAGGGCCATATGCACCCCAATGTTCATAGCAGCAATGTCTGCAATAGCCAAACCGTGGAAAGAG
>NW_028013340.1:0-787 GCF_054177405.1 Leptonychotes weddellii
TGCTGTTTAATGGGTATAAAGTTTCAGTTATGCAAATTGAAAAGTTCTAGAAATCTGCTGTACATTGTACTGTACACTTAAAAAATTGTGGATAAAATAAATTGCACAAATTCCTTTGTCAATTCAGGTTTGCTATAAATACCATTTCTGCCTTAAAATCCATATAGTGAAGATTAAGCCTGAAAGATAAATATATCCATAACAAATTTGAAAAAATTCAATACCCAACAATGTAAAATTCTTAATGTCTTGCATCCTATAAAAAACTGCCAGACATGCAAAGAAGCAGAAAATATGACCCATAACCATGATAAAAATCAACCAATAAGAAGAGAGATAACCCATATGATCAAATTAGCTGACAAAGACATTAAAGCACCGATTATAACTATACTCATGTTCAGTAGAGTAGAGGAAAACAAACATGCCAATGCGAGATGTAGGAGTTATTTTTAAAAAGGGTGACCCAAATAGAACTTCCAGAGACGAAAAATAAAATTTCTGAAATGGAAAATGCAGCAGATGAGATTAACAGATTAGACATTGCAGGAGAAAGAGATTGGTTAAAACCTGAAGACATAAGGGCGCCTGGGTGGCTCAGTCGTTAAGCGTCTGCCTTCTGCTCAGGTCGTGATCCCAGGGTCCTGGGATCGATCCCCACATCGGGCTCCCTGCTCGGTGGGGAGCCTGCTTCTCCCTCTCCCACTCCCCCTGCTTGTGTTCCCTCTCTCACTGTCTCTCTCTCTCTCTTGAATAAATAAATAAATAAAAATCTTAAAAAAAAAAA
>NW_028013341.1:0-787 GCF_054177405.1 Leptonychotes weddellii
TTTTCCCAACACCAATGGTTGAAGAGACCGTCTTTTTTCCATTGGATATGCTTTCCTGCTTTGTCGAAGATTAGTTCACCATATAATTGTGGGTCCATTTCTGGGTTTTCTGTTCTGTTCCATTGATCTATGTGTCCATTTTTGTGCTGGTACCATACTGTCTTGATGACTGCAGCTTCGTAATACAGCTTGAAGTTCAGAATTGTGATGCCCCCAGCTCTGCTTTTCAAGATTGCTTTGGCTATTCAGGGTCTTTTGTGGTTCCACACAAATTTTAGGATTGTTTGTTCTAGCTCTGTGAAAAATGCTGGTGGTATTTTGATAGGGATTGCATTAAATGTGTAGATTGCTTTGGGTAGTATAGACGTTTTAACAATATTTGTTCTTCCAATCCATGGGCATGGAATGGTTTTCCATTTCTTTGTGTCATTTTCAATTTCTTTCATCAGTGTTCTATAGTTTTCATAATACGGAGCTGTTACCTCTTTGGTTAGGTTTATTCCTAGGTATCTTATGGTTTTTGGTGCAATTGTAAATGGGAACGATTCCTTGATTTCTCTTTCCACTGCATCATTATTGGTGTATAGAAATGCAACAGATTTCTGTATGTTGATTTTGTATCCTGTGACTTTGCTGAATTTGTGTTTCAGTTCTAGCAATTTTTTGGTGGAGTCTTTTGGATTTTCTATATAGAGTGTCCTGTCATCTGCGAATAGTGAAAGTTTGACTTCTTCCTTGCTGATTTGCATGCCTTTTATTTCTTTTTGTTGTCTGGTTGCTGAAGCCA
>NW_028013342.1:0-787 GCF_054177405.1 Leptonychotes weddellii
CTGTACGTTTAAAATTGGTTAAAACGACGTTTTACATTTTACCATGATTTTTTATTTTTTATTTTTTTACCGTGATTTTTTAAAGCAAAACACAAAACAAAACAAAACAAACAAGCAAAAATCCTAAGAGGAGGGACCTTAAATGCATATTTCTAAGTGAAAGAAAAAAAAAAAAACCACTCTGCAAAAGCTACATACTATATAATCACAACTATATGACTTTCTGAAAAAAATGAAATTACGGAGAGAGTAAAAAGATCAGTGGTTGCGGGGGGGCTCAGGGCAAGGGAGGACGGGATAAACAGGTGGACAGGGGTTTGGGAGACAGTGAAATTAGTCTGTGTAACACTGTATTGGTAAATTCATGTCTTTACACTTTTGTCAAAACCCAAAGAAGAGGGGTGCCTGGGTGGCTCAGTCGGTTAAGCGTCTGCCTTTGGCTCAGGTCCTGGGATCGAGCCCCGCATCGGGCTCCCTGCTCCGCGGGAGGCCTGCTTCTCCCTCTCCCACTCTCCCTGCTTGTGTTCCCTCTCTAGCTGTCTCTCTCTCTGTCAAATAAATAAATTAAATCTTTAAAAAAAAAAAAAACAAAGAAGATACAACATCAAGAGTGAACCTAATGTAAACTATGGACTTTTTTTAATAATAATGCATCAGTGTTGGCTCATTCGTTGTGACAAATGTACCACCCTAATGCAAGATGTTCATAATATGGGAAATCGAGGGGAGAGGGGGAAAAAGAGGTACAGGAATTCTCTGTATTTTCTGCTCAATTGTTCTGTAAACA
>NW_028013343.1:0-787 GCF_054177405.1 Leptonychotes weddellii
GTGAGCGCTGTGAATTGTGTAAGACTGTTGAATCACAGATCTGTACCTCTGAAACAAATAATGCAATATATGTTAAGAAAAAAAAAAGAAGGAAAGAAGAAGATAGTAGGAGGGGAAGAATGAAGGCGGGGAAATCGGAGTGGGAGACAAACCATGAGAGACGATGGACTCTGAAAAACAAACTGAGGGTTCTGGGGGTGGGGGTGGGAGGATGGGTTAGCCTGGTGATGGGTATTAAAGAGGGCACGTTCTGCATGGAGCACTGGGTGTTATGCACAAACAATGAATCATGGAACACTACATCAAAAACTAATGATGTAATGTATGGTGATTAACATAATAAAAATTTTTAAAAAATAAATAAAAAACAAAAAAAACAAAGTCCAGGACAAACAGCTTCTCTGGTGAATGCTACCAAACATTCTGAGATTTAATACCTACCCTTCTCAAACTCTTCCAAAAAAAATGGACGCAGATGGAATGCTTCCAAATTCATTTTATGAAGCCAGCATTATCCAGATACCAAAACCAGACAAGGATATCACAGAAAAAGAAAATTACAGGCCAATATTCCTGATGAACGAACATAGATTAAAAAAATCAACAAAATATTAGCAAACTCAATTCAACAATACAGTGAAAAGATCATATACCATGATCAAGTGGGATTTATTTCAGGTACGCAGATTGTTGATTTGCAAATCAATGTGATACACCACATTAGCAAAAGGAAAAGAATCATAACCATTCCAATAGATGCAGAAAAGCGTTTGACAAAATTCAATAT
>NW_028013344.1:0-787 GCF_054177405.1 Leptonychotes weddellii
AAAATAAGCCCCAGATACACCAAAAAGTTAAATATTTAAAAATATCTTTTTCCAAATGCCAAGCAAGGTGTTAGACCTGTGAATTTAAGACCCAGGATGAGGGGTGCCAGGGTGGCTCAGGTCACAGTCCCGGGGTCATGAGCATCTTGCCTTCAGCTCAGGTCATGATCCCAGGGTCCTGGGATCGAGCCCCGCATTGGGCTCCCTGCTCAGTGGGGAGCCTGCTTCTCCCTCTCCCTCTGCTCTCTCTCTTTCAGATGAATCAATCAATCAATCAATCAATATCTCAAACAAAACAAAACAAAAACCAAACCAGGATGACTTTCTAAGCTTAAAATCCTTTTAAGAAATCATAAAGCAGAAGACCCAACTACTAAGACTACATAAAATTTAAAACTTCTATTTGTTAGGGGGAAAAAAAAGCACAAACAACTACTTTTTAAAAAGCACACTGGGAAGATTACATTTGGGAAATCTGGCAAAAAGTTAGCATCTTTAGAAAAGGCATGATTTTACTACTATAACAGGAGAGAACATTTTCATATTTATTATTTGTTGGTGAATATTTTCTGTCATGGCCTTTGTTCAAGGCAGCAGAATTAATCTCCTTAAAATGCCATTTCCTGGGGCGCCTGGGTGGCTCAGTCTGTTAAGCATCAGCCTTCGGCTCAGGTCATGGGATCCCAGGGTCCTGGGATCGAGTCCCACATCGGGCTCCCTGCTCAGCGGGGAGCCTGCTTCTCCCTCTCCCTCTGCCACTCCTCCTGCTTGTTCCCTCTCTCTCTCT
>NW_028013345.1:0-787 GCF_054177405.1 Leptonychotes weddellii
TTTTAAACAAAACCTTCCATTTGCTTTTGCCAGAATGTAAACCATTGATGAGAATGTTATCAATATCCTAGCATGCTGCCCCCTAGGAGGTCCAGCACATAGACAGCTTATTTGGAATCACTGTATTAGCTTTTGTATTTACATTAATGCATTTAGCTGATGTTTGCTGAGTATTATGTGCTGCAAAATATAAAGAAAAACACAGGGCGCCTGAGTGGCTCAGTTGGTTAAGCGCCTGACTCTTGGTTTCAGCTCAGGTCATGATCTTGGGGTTGTGAGATTGAGCCCTGCATTGAGCTCCGTGCTCAGTGCAGTCTGCTTGTCTCTCTCTCTCTCTCTCAAATAAATAAATAAATAAAATCTTTTAAAAAAAGAAAAACACAACAGAACCCTACTCTTAATCAGCTAAGGATCTAATAGAAAGGTAGAAAGCATGTGCATGTATGTGTTATTCATAAATATATATTCACAAATATATGTTATATATGGGTGTATATACATACTCAGATAATTATAATAAAATGTAAAATGTAAAGATGTATTTAGACCCATACCTGGACTTGAAGGACAGAGTTCTCTGGGAATTAGAAGGATTGGTTACTTCCGAGTGGGTGGCTTCACGGAGAATTTCAGTTTAAATGATTGTTTGGGGATCTCAGCTGAACAATATCATTATACATTTGTTTGGATGGCTTTGTTTGTTTTAACCAAGCATCTATATGAGCATATCCCTCTACTGCCATGGTCTCTGCACAGGCTTGCAAACTAAAAGGAGGCCATAAAGAAG
>NW_028013346.1:0-787 GCF_054177405.1 Leptonychotes weddellii
GCTGGGCGGGGGTGGAGGTTGGGGGCAGGTGGGACTCAAGTCCAGAGGGCTTCATCCTGAAGACAGAGCTAGGCCTGGAAGGACTCCGAGTGTGTAGTGACATGATCACACTTGCCTTTCAGAATGATTGCTGTGACGCAAGCACAGAGAAGTGGTTCGTGGGGAGGGGCGGGGCGCAGACGCCCCGGTCCAGAGGTTGCCACAGCAGGTTGAAAGTGAGGTGACGGAGGCCCTGGCCCCTCGTGTGCCGGCAGGGGGGTCTCCTCCGCCTGCAGCCCTTAGTCGGCTTGTTCTCCCCGGACATCCTCTCCAGCCCCAAGGTCCCTTAGTGGGGTGGTCTCAGTTTTCTACAAGGAAGGTGTGCTTTTGGAGAGGAAATTATTTTTTAAAAACCAACTGATTCATTAAAGGTTTTATGGCCGCTCTGGGTTTTTTTGCATGCTGCTTAAGTGATGTTCACTTTTTCATCCATTCTCTTCGGGTACCTGTGGAGCATGTGCTCTGTAGCAGGTACTGGTCCAGGGGCTGCAAACAGAGCGCTGGCCAGGGCAGGAGAGGCTGTCTTGTCCTGGAGTTTCTCAGCGAGTAGGAGAGAGAGATGTCGCTGAAAAGAAGCACAGGGCACGTAGTCCTCCCTCAGGGCGGATGCTAGTAGTTTCTAAGAACCACGTGTATGTTTCCCCTCCAGTGCGACCTATCCATTCCTCCACATCCAGCCCTGCCATCTCCATCCACGAAGTGGGACACACTGGAGCCACCAAAACTGAGAGGAGTGGCATTAACAGGC